>NC_092799.1:29663928-29964138 GCF_918797505.1 Bemisia tabaci
GTTTTGATGAATAAAGAAACAAATTTTTTTTTTTTTTGAAGTCTAAAGGACGCGTTTTGGAATGACTACTTGATGAAATATTGCAGTAAAACAACGAACATTGATAATCAGGTAATAATTAAGAATTTCGGGTAACGGGGATCGAACCCACACCATATTTTAAGTGGACGCTTCCGACGTCTTTGACGACTCGGCTACCGCTCGTCTTGAGGAAGTAGGGGCGAATCTTGAGTAGATAAGTGTAGAGCTGATGCGCAGGCTACCCAGCTACTGCGCAACCTCCTCGACCACTGCGCATCCTCCCGCGCATAGCGGTAGCAGTCTCGGAGCATTCTGAAAATTCACTCACTTTTATAACGTGATTGTAAAAAAACCTGGGTCCTATTTCCAAAATCTGAATAGAGCGGGCTCATCTAGGGCCAATTACCCGTCGATTACCGCAAAAAACTTGGAAATCGGCCCGGTAGAACGCTCAAACGAACTATGACAAAAAATATAAATTTACATTGTTTAAATGGGAGAATTCGCAACTTTACCACTTAATATAAAAAAACCTAGGCCATATTTTGAAAATCTGAAAAGAGTTGGCTTATCTAGAGACAATTGCCCGTCGATAGCCGCAAAAATTATAAAAATCGGCTTTGTAGAACGCTGGAACTAAGCGTTACCAGTTTCGCAAAATTAGGAGGCTTGAGAGCTTATAGTATAGATTTTCAATTAAAAACCACGCGATGTCAATCCTTAAAAACTCACATAATTTTTCTAGTCTGTGAGAAGCAAATTTTGAGAAAATTTCAAGGAATGATGTTGTTTTGTTCTCCCTTAAAAAAATAAAGCAAGAGCGAGGATTTATAACACCGTAAACAAGATACTCCAAGTAGAAGTGATCGCGATAAAGAGCGATTTTATCGGTGGCAATAATCGAGATATTAGCGCATTTAAAATTGCAATTTATGGCGATTAAATCGCTACACATCGCAATTTTTGGTTGATTAAATCGTCATTAATTTTCATCGATAAAATCGAGATTAAATCGCCATTTATCGCGATTTTTATTTAAAAAATATCGCCATGAATTGTCTGGCGATAAAAACGCGATTTTATCGCGATAAGATCAAGGATAATCGCTAAGATGTATGATAGTCTTGACGATTTTATCGATCGATTTTTCCGTTGAGGAATGCTACTTGAGACGTGGTTTGGTAGTTTCACCGTCGACGTCGAAGTGCTTTTTGCAGTTCCGTTCTTCTTCGACAGTGAGACTTGGTGAGAATTAAATGCCTCCGAGCAGTGATCCCAAAAGTGCTGTGTGCAATGTGCAGCTCGACCTTTCCCGATACTTATTTTTGATCTGACCTGGTAGAATTAAAGCCCGTGACCTTTGTAAGGAATAACGCACCACCAGACATGCTTTCATGGAAAGAAAGAGTGATGCCCAGTGGGTATTAAGATGCTCAGCTGTATACATCAACCTGTTATCTGAATGTAAATGCACTAACAATAATAGTATGTAGGTACAGGGCAGAAAGTTTGTGGTCGGAAAAGATTTTTCGGATTTTCAATCGATTTTGGGTTACTTATTGAGAAATTGTGTAATGAAGTAATTTAGTTTATCGCCCTTAGGTAGGTACTCACTTAGTGAGTTTATGTTCAGTGATGCTGAAACTTAAAGAATTTTTAAAGTTTAAGTAGGTATTTAATACCGTAAATTTCTCACTTTAGAGAAGGATCTTTGCGTGATTGCAATAATGTAACACTCAAATTAATGAGTATGACGCGCCCTAGTTTAAAATTTGGCCCTGGCCTAAAGGGCCAATTAAACATAATGGAATCACTCCCTTCGTGTCCCTTGTCCCTTAAATTAAAAAGAATAAAATAAGTAAAAAAAACTGAAAAGGCTCAAACAAAAATTATACAGCGAGTAAGTGCAAAAGAGAATTGGTAAAAACGTTTCTACTTCGGGCTGGTTTGTCCCACCCTAATAGCACAGCCCATGAAATTACGCGTAAACAATTTGAAACGGGTAAATAATTTTGAATATGTTACCAAAATCTTTATGTTAAAGAAACTCATAAAAATCGCAGATAATCATAGCTCAAGTATTGTGTGTTAAAAATTCGAGCGTAAAAAGGTAACAACAGAATTTTGGAAGAGTGAAATAAATTTTAAAGTACTCGTATTTTTCAAGTAACATGCCTGCATTGTATTTCCTTTAGGTCTCATACACTAATTTTTTACGAGTTTTTTTACAATATTTTTTGGTGTTAAATTTACGTCGTGTGCTACCAGGGTGCTACGGTGAGAAAGCGATATGAGTCCTATTTTACAGCTTTTCATTCGTAAGTAGAATTATGAAAGCATCAATGAAACGCTATAAATACACCGGTGACGTGCTCTGGTATATATTTAACATACTCACATCTACTTTGGTCGTCGTCTGATTCCTCACATCGGAGGGGACGAAACTCAACGGGCCATCGTCACCATTCATCGATTTCGGTGGAACTCGTGACAGAACAACCGACATTTGATCACGCAGGATTTTCATCATGTCTGCACAAAAAACATGATACATACAATTATTTTATTTGAATTTTTAAAAACTCTCATTTCTGTCTATCAACTTTCTAGCCTTAGCTTTGCAGTCCAACAAAAATACTATTTAAAGTCAGAAATTATGAGTGAGAAACTATGTGCTTCAATGCTCCTTCATTTTGACGTTACGTATTTCATGAATGACCCCATAAAACGTTGTGCTTAATGAGGAGGTGTCATAAAATCATTTCAAATTCTAAGTAGCTCAATTTCATGCCAGCCTAAAAGAAGGAGAATTTAGTTCTTCATTTTCTTAAACTCTTTAGAAATGCGGGAAAAGCCACGTCTAGGCGCTATGCGTTTCACGTCGACCGCTGTTGACCGTACTGTGTTTGACGCAATGCGTGAAGTATTCATGCAGTCTCGTAGGCGCTAATATGTGTTACATGCCGACCGCCGCGTCGAGGGCTTCTCCTTTTCATCTCAAGTCCTCGTCATCATTTCTCTTTGCGCCGCGCCGCTCCAGGCCAAATTACGTGTTTGGTTTCTCTCTTAACTCAACTAATTAAAGGTGCGCAGTCTTTTGTATCACCGAAATACGACAAAATTAGAAATTAATGAACTCTCAGGAAATGAGAGATTTTGTCACCTTTTCTTGTTTGTAATTTTTTTCTGAATCCGATTTTTTTGTACCTGCATTTAAAAAAATTGCAAAATTTGCCGCCATGGCCGCGGGCCGCGGCCCATGTGGCAACCCCCTTAATCCGGCCCTGCTTAAAACCCGAGATGTTTCGACTCAAAACTGAGTCATTTCCAGCCGGAAAATACATTAAAAATTAAAAAATATCGAAGTAAGAACCTGAGATCTACATGTTGGTAGCCGAGATCCGAGAAAAACCTACACCAACATGTAGGTCTCAGGTTTTTTCCTCGATATTTTTTAATTTTTAATTTATTTTCCGGCAAATAGACTTCGCTTCCTTTGCACGGAGATAGATGCGTGAGTTATGATGCTCACCTTGCATGTCGAAGAAGAAACCAGAGAATGGATCATTGAAAGGAGGTTGGTCGCCGGCACGGAGCTCTGCAGGGACAGGCGAGGCGGGTCTGCGATACCCCTTGTATTGCCCGCGATGCCCTGCGAACCCTCGCGACTCTGAATCAGGGTTCGAGCCGGCATCTCCGATCCGGGCGCTGGCTCGCAAAGGGAAACCCTCGTCGTTGAATAGGTGATCTTCTGATGCAGCGTATGCCTCACCTGCAAAATAAGACAAAAATAAGATTATCAGTGCGAAATATTTAGTGTAGGAAATCATCTTCGGCAAAACCAGAGACAACGATTCGCAATATCCGCGGTTGGATTTTTAAAGAAAGCCAACGGACGCGTAACCTATTATTCGACAATTTTACTAGATATTCTACATGTACAGATTGAAGAAATATTTGGGGTAATTCAAACAAACATATAAGGTTGAATGGTTTTCTTTCATATGAAATTGGCAAGGAATTCGCAACGTCAAAAATCGAGGTACATACGCGTAGTCGACTATTTTTTCTTCTTACACGATGGCGCCACGCAATGTTTATGTCTGTAATCAGGGCCGGATTTAGGGGGTGGCCACATGAGCCGCGGCCCATGGCGGCAAATTTAGGGGCGGCAAATTTAAGGGGCGGCAAATTTTGCAATTTTTTTTAAATGTAGGTATAAAAATAAAATTGCAAACGGGAAAAGGCGACAAAATCTTGCATTTCCTGTCAGTATCGTAATTTCTAATTTTGTCGTTTTGCGGTGCTACAAAAGATAGCACCTTAAATTATTGGTCGAGTTATGAGAGAAACCAAACACGCAATTTGGCCTGGAGCGGCGCGGCGCAGAGAGCAATGATGACGAGGACTTGAGATGAAAAGGAGAGGCCCTCGGCGCGGCGGTCGGCATGTAACACATATTAGCGCCTACAAGACTGCATGAATACTTCACGCATAGCGTCAAACACAAAGCGGTCAGCAGCGGTCGCCGTGTAACGCATAGCGCCTACAAGACTGCATGAATACTTCACGCATTGCGTCAAACACGGTGCGTTCAGCAGCGGTCGGTGTGAAAGGCATAGCGCCTACAAGAGTGTAGGAATACCTCACGCATTGCGCCAAACAAAGTGCGATCAGCACGGCGCGGCGGTGGAAGTTAAAATTATTAAACCACATTTATGATTGTCCTCTCATAATTTTGTCGTTCATTTCTTATTAATGGAAGGCATTGTCCCCACAGAGACAAGTTTACGGAACTTAACTTTCGCGCCAAGTTCCGTGAATTTTTGCTAGTAGTGTTGACAGGGCTTCCGCAAAAAATGTATCCAACACGAGTAAACGCGTCTTATGCATCCCTCTCCCTCCGGCACGTTCACTTGTCGATTTTTACTGATGTTTCAAAACGAATGAGATGGGGGTGGCAAAATACAGGCGGGCCGTGGGCGGCAAGTAGGCAAATCCGGCCCTGTCTGAAATCATCTCCTAATCTTGAAAAAGCTCTGGAGGTTAAAGTCGTTGGATTATCAAGCTACAAGAACATTCTTTCTTATGTTATTAATCAAAGTTTCTCAGTAGGAGGGTTGAATACATGAGAGGTTCCTTAATGACTGTTGGGGTCGGGTTCTAACCTTCTGATACTAGAAAATCCCTCACATAGAGAGTCAATCCTGCACATTTTGTGTCAACCCTATCTATGTGTCGCAGGCAATTTTTTTCTATCGGCGATTTGCAAGCGGCTCACGTGCTGCTCCGATAAATCGCAAATTTGCGCATCGGGGCGGATACTATAGTGAAGGTTTGACGGGTTTTAAAAGAATTATGTCGGCTTCGATCGCCTTCATTTTTTGTGATACTCTACGCATTGTCGCGGTGTTGGTTTAGTTGCCTGTCTGCGCTCTAAACCCGACTAATATAAGGTTACGGATTTCACCACTCGCTCTTCTGCGTGTGCCTGCCCCTGTCATGTTTTTACGTAGGAAAAAGTGTCAATTCACATTAAAGGCAAAGTAATCAATACTTAGCTAATATCGGTTCTTTATTTCTGAATTAAATGATTTTTAATTTATTCAATAGTGGCCAGCAAATTGCCGACAATTGCTAACTCTGCGGCATGCGAAAAGAATTCGATTAATTATAGACGTGGAACCATGCTTCGTGTGTGATAAAATATTTTTTTAATTCAGAATCGAGGAACGTGTTCGAGTCGCGTATACCTACTGATAAGCAACGACGACTTGGCGAGCGATCCCTGGTGAAGTGACGTGATCGAAATTGAAAACTCCGCAATTTGGCTGCTGTGCCAACTTTCGGCAAGACAAGCTCGTCACGGCCCCTTCGGTCCCCCAACCCTAGGTTTGGAATCAGAAAAATACCATCGCACTCCGATCGTTCCCCTCACCCTCGACGGAGCGTCATAGACACTACCAATGGCGGTTCCAGCAAGTTTGCAATCCTGCTGTCAATACTCCATTTAAATTCATTGAATATATCGATTCTGAATCGACCCAGAATCGATTGTGTAACATACATTTAAATGGAGATAAAACAGTGTTGCCAACTTTCAATAGTCGCCACTGGACACTACCATGCCGAGCCGTTCCGGCCATACTATCATGCTCATAAAACGTCGCTCCTTTGGCGTAAGGGCGTATCTCGGTTTCCGCATGAGCCCTATAAAGCATGAATTGGACTGCATTTTGCAATTTGGAACTATATAATTCTGGCTCTTCTGGAAAAACACTTATGGCACATACGTTGTTTTTAAACCGGGCTAGAATTTATAGTTCCAAATTGCAAAATGTAGTCCAATTTATGTATAGGACAGGGCTCACCGGAAATTACGGTACGCCCTCACGCTAGAGTAGCGACGAAAACTGCCGTTTTAACGGGCGGAATCGTACCCTCGCTTTTTGAATTCAATAATTAGACTACATTATGCAATTAGGAACTATAATCCTGGCTTATACGTAAAAAAAACCCATGTGCATCGGGAAACTAATGATACATATGTTGTTTGTAAACTGAGCCACTTATCATGGTTTCTAATTGCAAAATGTGGTCAAATTGTCGGAGGAGTCGTGACGGATGATCAAATCTACTAAAATACACGTGATCAAACGTGATATTCCGCTAGTATGACATCATAGAGTGGTTGCTTTTTTTACATTTAAGTGAATATTCTTTTGTCGGATTTCCCGCACCGCAAAAAAGGTATGAAAAATTTTGTAATCTCGAGTTAACAAGCACCATCGTATGAAACTATAAAATTTTTTCGAGGGAATTATACATTAAGTGCACGACTACCACTAATTTTATACTTGGTGGCTCACGGAGTCGTGGATGGGTGGGAACTTTATTGGAGGATAAACTGCCGGCGCGGGCGCCCGCAACGACGCAACGTGCGTCACTCCTGTCAGCTCGCGTGGTTCACTCGACTTCGTCTACCGGGGTCGCGTACTTGCTCGATTCCTCGAACTTCCATGACGTCAGATTTGACCATCAATTATGAATATACCTATCAACCTTACAATAACAAGACAGCTCCTCTTTTTTTGCCCCGTTTTTTTAAAGTACCCAAGTAGCATGGGGTTCTATTTTCTGTCTAGCACTAATTTAGAAATTATCTATTTTCTAGACAGAAAAATAAAATAGAAAGAAAATAGATGTATCAAATAGAAGTGAGAAAATTATTTTTAAAAAAACTTCTATTTTCTGTCTATGTTCCGGACACGAAATACAAGGAAAACAGACTATTTTGTTGTCTACATTCTGTGTTATTTCTATCTGTTTTCTGAATTTTAAATTTCTCAGAAATATATAAAGAAAATGTCCAATTTTTCTCTATTTTCCATCAGGTTTTCGGATATTTTCTATTAAGGATTCTACCTACTAAGGAAAATTACATCTCCCTAATTTTTCTTCTTCGTGCGAGGCAAATTTTAAAAAAATTTCAAGGAATGATGTTGAGTTGTTAATTCACCGCTAAAAAATGAAAATAAGAGTAAATATTTTAGAACACCGCAAACAAGATACGTGGTTTGGGAATTCCACCATCGGAGTTTTCTAGAGGGACCTTGAGTACATGTTATCCCACCCACTCAGCTTCTTAAATGACGCCCAAGTCAAAAACTGAGGAATTTCAAGACAATTCGAACGCTTTTCACCTGCTCACAATCCTCGCATGTGGTCTGAGAACTTGACACTCGAGCATTCTGCAAACGCATGAATGTCAGCCAGTTCATTTCCGTTATAGTGCGGGGGTGGAGGGGGGGGGGGCCGAGTTCGTGGAAAGCGAAATCTGCGGCGGGGGGCGTCGCGTCGCGTCGATCTGTGTGACCCCGGCCTTGCCAAATCCCGATCCGACCCCCCTCCCGCCTGGGCGAGCATCGGCCCGCGAGTGAAATGGCCGATTCGCGGAAAGCTCGTTGGGAAAGCCGCTCGGACCGCAAATTAAAAACACGTTCTTCAACGAAGTTTTTTTGCTTTTCTTTTACAATTTGTATATAAAACTTGTAAAAATGATCTAAAGCTAGTGCTCTCTCGACGCGCAGATTAGGATGAACATGCTAACAACCCTAACCCTAACAGTAGCTATCTTGCGACAACCGGACAGTCTTGCACCATCAAATTTCATATTTTCAGGAGTTTTTTTTTTTTAGTTACGAAAATGCACTAGAAATAAGATACAATCTTTTGGTAGAAAAAAAATTGTTCTTTGACAACTCATCTGAGCGGCAGCGTTTCACTTTCCACCAATTCTGACAAACATTTCAAATTTTGTCAAGTAAAGAACTCAGACGATCTTGGTTTCAGTTGATAAAATGGACTGCGTTAAACAGAAAGAACCAAGCCACATCAACTATTGTCAAATTCAATAGAGCGATTTAATTTTTTACAAGAGAACGTTTTTGCGGATTCCTTTGACATTTTTGAGGAATTTTCTTCGCATACCACGTAGAAAATTCACTGAAATTTGCAGAAAAATCCGCATAACCGTCTTCGGTAAAAAATTAAAGTGCCCAATTCAATTTGGCAATAGCTGATGTGGCTTTGGTTCCTTTCTGTTTAACGCAGTCCAAATAGAATTTGACAAGTTTCCAACATCAAGTCTTTAATACTATTTGATTTGAAATGGCAGCACCAATTCACTTACTTTTGGAACAACCTATGCGTATTATTTCGTATGCGCAAGAAGTTTCTCAGTAGCAAGAGCAACGCTCGCCGAGGGATTAAATTGCCAGTCACGGAGAGAGCGCTCCAGCGTCTCGCCATTTAAAAGTCATCTTTAATCCACACGTTTTCCGGTACCGCTATCGATGATTTTCTTTCATGAGGTGCGAAGAGCCAACAAGATAAAACGTCGAAAAAAAACATTGAAAAAAAGAGATCAATCCAAGTAATGCAACGCATTATAGACGATTTAAACGTATGTACTTTTTCCCCCCTTGGTTTTAACGTAGGGTAATGTGTTCAATTGTTTGCAAAAAAAAATATGTTTGCACCAGTGTTTATTGTCCGCTGCATATTCCGATTTGTTCTAAAAATTGAACAATTCCAAGGAAAACTTGCCTTTTTTGCTTTTTGTCTCTTCTTTTGGATGTACATACAATCGTCTATGTAATTATAACTCTAAGGCTTGTATGTCGTCCTTCGATATCGGAAACTATTGGACCGATTTGCGTCGGGTTTGTTTTAAACGAAAGCGTTGACCTGTAAATTTGCCGCCCCTAGAGCAGTGCACCTGTGTTGTATTGCAACCTGACAAAAAGTCATGTCACACATTCAGGGCCGGATTAAGGGGGTGGCCACATGGGCCGCGGCCCATGGCGGCAAAATTAGGGGGCGGCAACTTTTGCAATTTTTTTAAATGCAGGTGCAAAAAAAGCGGATTCAGAAAAAAATTACAAACAAGAAAAAGTGACAAAATCTCTCATTTCCTGAGGGTTCATTAATTTCTAATTTTGTCGTATTTCGGTGATACAAAAGACTGCGCACCTTTAATTAGTTGACTTAAGAGAGAAACCAAACACGTGATTTGGCCTGGAGCGGCGCGGCGCCAAGAGAAATGATGACAAGGACTTGAGATGAAAAGGAGAAGCCCTCGGCGCGGCTGTCGGCATGTAACACATATTAGCGCCTACGAGACTGTATGAATACTTCACGCATTGCGTCAAACACAGTGCGGTCAACAGCGGTCGGCGCGGCGTGAAACGCACAGTGCCTACAAGACTACATGAATACTTCACGCATTGCGCCAAACACAGTGTGGTCAGCGCGGCACGGCGCGGCGCGGCGGCAGAAGTTAAAATTATTAAACCACATTTACGTTTGTTCTTTCTTAATTTTTTAGTTCATTTCTTACGAATGAAAGGCCTTGTCCCCACAGAGATAGGTTTACGGAACTGAACTTTCGCGCGAAGTTCCGTGAACTTTTGCTAGTAGGTACTGTTGACAGGGCTTACGCAAAAAATGTGTCCAACACGAGTGAACGCGTCTTATGCCCCCTTCTCCCTCCGGCTTGTTCACTTGATGGATTTTATTGATGTTTCAAAATGAATGAGAGGAGGGCGGCAAAATACAGGCGGCCCATGGGCGGCAAGTAGGTAAATCCGGCCATGCACACATTTTATGAGGTTTTCTCTTTTCCCGTTAAATTTTATCAAATAATTTTTTCACGAGTCTTTGCTATTAGAGCCCACTACCAGCCGATTCCTAGTGACGTCATAATTCCAGCAGAATAACCCAATCCTGCTCTCGCAGAAAAGGGAGGGCGTTAGTGCAGTATTCGACCTCCAAGGTAACAAATTTACTTGATGGTATGCACGGAGAAAGACCCATGCAAGGTTCTCAACTCTCCTCCGGAAATAGCAGAAAATCTTCAGATTCCTAGCAAATTAAGCCGTAAAAGCGATACCGAATCAAGTCCTTCTTTTATTTCTCTGGGATTCCCGAACCTCTTTCTCATTCTTATTGCGGCGACGTTAATAATACGCACATGGGGTGTAGGATAATATAATTCGCGAAGATGTAATTTCAGGTTCATCCACCTATTCCGAGAATGGATCTGATTAGGACGATAAGTTGTTTGATTCTCGTTCTCTCAGCGGACAGAACACCTCCGCTACATCAGTATTTTTACAAATAAAATTACAAAACCACTCCCGGGTCGGTTTGGGACGTTATGTTGTAGATTTCCTGTGGTACATTAATTTGTTGGAGGATGAGTTATCTTCACATTTTGCACGATTTCTTCTTGCCAAATCAAAGATGCCCCAACCAAAAGAATTCCTTCACAATATGTCTGGTAGGTAATTGACGCTTTTCGAAAAAGGAGGAGTGAAAATTTTGAAACACCACTATTGAGATACATGTTTTGACAGTTTCATCGTCAATTCGTATTTCGAAATTTAGGCTGACAATAAGTTGTAAGTATGTGTTTTTTAGTATAAAATTGCAAGATAGGCTTACCGCATGAGAGAGTGACAACTTCTCGAGAATAAGGCATTCAAAGTAGAGAAATTAAATAAAAACTCATGACACCATTAAATTTCAAATTAGAATAGACTGATGCGCTCTTAAATGAACAAAAAAAAATAATTTTTTTCGAAAGTAAATTTCACTTGCGTCGCGACTAATATATCAATTTGGTAAACATCGTGAGTTATCTCCTTAATCTGTGATTCCCGTCAATCATTTCAAAGGAAAGAATTACATATTTCCTAATCCAAAAATTTGGAATATTTTCTAATCCGTTGTTAGAAAAATGTGTACTAAAAATGTGTGTAAATATGTTTTACCCCCGCACCCAATGGGATGTAAGTTTTTCATAAAAACAGCAGTAGATAATAACATCCAAAACTATCCACAGGAAGCGAAAATAATAAATAATTTGGCAGTTATTTCAGAGGCTAAAATTGGATCGCGCCATTTCCGGTTATCGTTGGTTTATTTCTGTTTTGCTCCGTTTTCTCAATCATTTAGAATAATTTTAGCGCCACGTTTTCTTTTTCGTTCAAAAATTCACATTTCGCCGTGACCTTGTGAACAATGTTCCCGGTATTCTATGTGTATTTCAACTCGCCACCGTTCTGTAATCTAATAATCGATAATATCTTCATATTTTAAAGTTGATGGAATGTTTATTGAGGGTGATTTTACGAGAAAATCAACGAAACCACTTCTAAATCCTGTGACATTATGACAACATTGATGTGAGCTTGTCTCTACATTTTGTATGATGCCTCCCACTGATTTGCTCTACTGAGTGCCGAGGGTGGCGGGTGAAGTAGAGTGCCTGGACAGTCGAAACGCCTTCCCTTCCGCGGGTATGCAATACGGACATCCATTAAGCTCGAATAATTGCATCCAGCGGCGCTATGATAAGATTCGTTTAGTATCCGTTGCATGCGACTTTTATTGAAACTTTGATTGTGTCTCTTAAACCTTAACTTAATTCCAGCGTTGCCTATTGTGCCAATGAAGTAAACCATTACTGCTTTTTTTCACGACACTGTCAATTTTCCGAGCAATGCATTCTTTAAATGTGTTTAAATTTAGGCAGCTCTCGAAATCTCAGAAAAGGGTCTCTAAGCAAGGTATGTGACGTTTCCTTTAACCTACTGTAATGAGTCATCCTTCGTTTGGATGTTTATTTTTATTTTTCCCCCTTTAGAAAAACTAATTTTGACGTTTAAAAGCGAAATTTTCAAAGAATAATTCGGATATGTCGCACGAAATTTGGAACAAGAACAATGACCATTTGCCTCTTTACAGAATGAAATGCGACGGGAAATCTATAAGGTTATGGGACATTTCGTCAACGATTTTTTGTCCGCGCACCTGTTTTTTCCAGTAATTTACGTCCACGCGTTTTTTCGGCACGGAAGTTTTGGTCCACGTGCCAGTTGAGACCCAAAGTTAATTGGCCCAAATGTAAATACAAACGACAATCGCTCACGACGTTTTTGGATGAAAATATATAATGTCTTAGAAGAATGAGGGTTTGCTTGTTTTTTTGTTTTGTCGGTTTGGTCCAACGGAGAATAATATATAGTTGAGAGTTTGGGTAAAAATGGGGGAGCGTCAATTCCATGAGACAAAATTCACTAAAACTCTCTACACCTTTTTGGTGTAACAGGACTTAATTATCTTTCAAGAAATTCCCACCTTGTTATACCTGAACCGGATGAACCTCTTGATTTGCCTCAGCTAAAGGCTCCTAGATTTTTCCTGTGTACGATAAGTATCTTGATTTATTTTGCGAGGAAAGATGCTGTACTTTTAAAGGATGCCTGTCATTCTTCATACGTTCAATTTCGTATAATACTGTGCAACACCTCTGTTGTGAAATAGTTGCTTCAGGCGCCGCCGCACGGCGCGGCGGGCGGGCGACCAGCGCGAAACGCGCATTGGCGCCTACAAACCTAAGTGGATACTTCACGCATTGCACAAAGCTTGAAGTATCCACTTAGGTTTGTAGGCGCCAGTGCATGAGCCTCTCGCGCTGGCAGCACGCCGCTGCGCTCCGTTAGGCTTTAATGTTTATACTCGCATAGTTAGCGTTTTTTAACTCATGATTTTGAAATGTTAGCACACTCTGCGTTGATTATTCTCATTTAAATTGATGGAGAAAAAATATGTATCAATTTATCAAAGGAGAATAATAATATAATGTGTGTTTTTTAAATATTGGTGGTTCCGTGTCAAATTTAATGATTTCCAAAGCACTTCAATTTTTTTTTTACATTTTGTGCTTTCATTGTGATGCAGCGAGGTGTACGCGCAACGAAACGGTCAAAATTTAACGTATTTGACTCTAAAAGATCGTTGTACGAATGGGTTAAAACTAAAGATTGCGTGCTTCTTAGTTTTTTCCCCTCTTTTATTCATTTTTGTAGTTTCTGTCGGCACAACTGCAGCTCATTGAGATTAATGTCGCTTGGAAAATGTTTTACAAATATTTGTCACGTTTTAAAAGTATAAATGTTTTCAAAATGAGGTAATAATTTCGTAAAGAAAAAAAAGTAAATAAATAAAAAAAAGTACCTGTACATGTATAAGGTATATTGTACATTCAATTTTTTAAGGAAAGAAATAAAACCAAATATTCACCGATGACAATTTAAAAAGATGATTCAAAAGGAGAAAGTAATAGCATTTCATTTAGAAAATGAGCAACCATAACAACACCTCCTTCTATCTCATTTTCTCATTTCCACATTGTCAAAATAATTTTACATACCGACTAAAATATAACGCTTGGACCAAGTCACTGTTGCTTATTTTATACGTGGGCGTAAACTACTGGACAAAAAAGGTGCGCGGACAAAAAATCGTTGACAAAATTTCCTGAAACCATCTGTAACAACCTAAGCCCATACACACGTAAGTGACTTTTTAAATGCAATTGGCACAATGAAGTTTGGTGAATATAGTAGTGAAAATAATATTACGATCTGCTTTTTCCCTCCTAAAATGTGGGATGCGTGTAATATAATTTTCAATTCACATTATAACATAAAATAATAGATGTTCTTTATACTTGAATAATAATCTACCTCGAGATTATATTTAACTCTTATCTGTCGATCGATAGAAACAAACATATCGTTAGTTTGTAGTAGATAGGTACGCGCTTTTTTTTTTTTTTTTTTTTTTTTTTTTTTTTTTTTTTTTAAGGAATGCTGTTCCAAAAAAAGAAGACACAAAATAAGAAAAAAAGGAAAGCAATGGCACGTAGGTGTGTTATTTCTAGAGAAACAGTGACTGCTTATTTCAAAATATAGGTCGATCGTACACAGGGTTGCAATTTTTCATGGGAAATAAAATCTTGAAACTTCATATGAAATGCAAAATTTAATAGCAGGCGATTGATTTTTGCTTTTTGGTATTTTTAGTGCGTGTTGCATACCCTGCCCCTGAAAATATGTTTCATATGTTTCATATTTTTGACAACTCTGTGAAACTTCATGAAATATTTCATGGAGATTTTCAATATTTCATATTTTTCATTTCACCCGCGCAACCCAGATCGTACATGGGAGTTTAATCATTCAGTGTTGCAGTTTCACCTTCTCAAAAATGAGGATCCACAAAATTGGCGCAGACAACGCAATGTATGCACTGTATCCGTGTCTGGGCATAAAAATTGCGCAGTTCCCGACTCCGGCGGGTCAATCAGAATCGTTATCAAATGATCCTGATCGATTAATCCCCACCTTACTAATACTTTATATCGATCAAAGTCATTCGATATCGATTCAACAATCGAGCCGCAGAGTCGATCTCGCTCGAGAGTAATTGTGGACCATCATCATACCTCGTACCCCGCGCCCTCCATATTTTTCCTCAATTCTGCATCTTTTTTTTCTTTTTACTACTCGTCTTTTTTTTGTTACTCAGAGCTCGGATCGTGAAAGTGTTTGGCTGACCATCACGATTTCGCGCCTGGTGCCCGCTCGCCGGGGATTTTCCAGTGGCGAAGCGTGAATGATCGATTATCGATATTTCTCCATTTGAAGCTATGGTAAAGAATCGATTATTGAGGTGTTCTCTGCGAACGCCCTGTTTATCGATCCTTTCCCATAGCTTTAAATGGCAAATCAATCGATTTATCGCAAACCACTGAGATTTTCCTCTAGAAATCCTTGGGCCCCCGCTCCTTCCCTTCCTCTCCTCCCCCCCCCCCCCCCCCACAACTTCTTGCTGTGCATACGGAAAGCGAAGGATTCGCGCTGCGTAGGTCCAAATCCTCGTTTTTACAGCGAATTAAGCTTCCAATAATTTGGCCCGCGTTGGAAGCCGAGATACAGAACAGAGGGCTGGGCCTTCTTGCGGTCTGCCGCACAGAGGATCGAGGCAATTGGAAAGGCCGGACGTGAAATTTTTGACTTAAACTGCAAATTTTGGTGTTTAATTCGTCACATTTTGAATTTCACGGAAAAAAGTGTTAGGGGTTATCCCCTAAAATTGTGGCACTACCACAATTTGTTGGATGATACGGACATTTCTAATTAATTGTGGTAGAACCGTAACTCAATAGGGTAGTACCGCAACATTTGGGTCAGTATAACCTAATTTATTGGGGTACGACCACGATTAATTCGTGCATTACCACAATTAATTGGAAATGTCCATATCACACAACAAACTCGTGCTTTTTTTTATCCGTGTTCAAAGGGTGCTCATAGAAAAAAATTTCACGAGGAAACCAATGAAACCGCTTTCAGAACCTCAAAGTTTTGTATCAACGGAGTTATAAGCGCTTAAAGTCTCCAAATGTAGTCCGACCTCTCCTATTAACTTAATCCACTATGTGCCGTGCCAAGGACGAACGCCGTATAAACATTCGAATTTTGCAAAATTTCCCCGGAAAAATCATTCATATTTAAGAAAAGTTATAAACATTTTTCCTTGAACTTTCCTCACGATTCAGATTAAATCGCAAATAAAATTCGCTGGAAAATTGAAGAAAAATATTCACGAACCCCCCTGAAGATTCGTATTTTATCGACAGAAATTTTCCAATGGCTGAGGGCTCATGCGGCGTTCTTTCGGAACACAGCAACGGCGGGGCACTCACGACGTCACAGACGCAGACAAAACTAAACCAACACCCACCCGATATGAGACACTCCCTCCCAGCATAATTACAGCAACTGGGCAGCATTTAGTTAACAGGATACTAAATGTATTTCAACTTGAGCCGTGGGAACAGAGTACTACCGGGCAAGTGGTAGCTCATATTGAAATGGACATCGTTAGATCTGGCTCCTCAACTTGGCTGCGAGACGCAAACAGTCCGATCAGTGTCTCTGCTTGTTTTGTGTTTGTTGATCGATGATGGACCATCAATCAGTCCAGTGACGTGGCGTGCTTTGCGATATATCGATTGATCTGCCATTTAAATGTACAGAAAAGGATCGATTATCAAGGTGTTCGCAACGAACACCTTGACCTTGATAATCGATTCTTAACCACAGCTTCAAATGGAGAAATATCGATAATCGATCCTTCACGCCACGCCACTGAATCAGTCATCAATACAACAAAGGCGGACGTTAACGATCATGTCTTGAGAGTGATTAACTTCGCAGTAGGGATGTGAGAGCAGTGAAAAATTGCTGCGATTTTTGGTGACGATAATGGCGAGTGTACCTTTTTGTGTTGGTTTTCTATGCCGTTCCAGAGACCATAAAATTTGGGTATCTTGGGGCCGATCACCCAAGATACCATCTTTCCCGTAGAATTTACGTCAATTTTATGACCAAAGCAAAATGTGGAGGGGAAATTCCTTGCGATCGGCTCCTTATTAAATCCCGCGGTCCCTGACTTAGCACGACCTGCTGATTGTTGAAACTGGTAGACAAAGCTATAGACAAAGAAGACGAAAAGGATATGGAGGGATCCTACTGGTGGAGGCGGGCGGTTGCAATGGACAAGAGACGTGGGTAATAGACAAACTAACGGCAATCCACGAGAGATCCTATGGTTAGTCCACCATTTTCTCCCTTAGTTTATAGGAGCCACCCATTTCAATCAATAGAATCACTCCATTATCCCTATGCCTTCTTTGTCTATAGCTACGTCTATCAATTTCAACAATCAGCCCGTTGAAACAACCGAAAAAAAAGCTTGGCGCGGTTGGTCTGAAACACCCTGGATTCCAGATTGAGGCTAAATGACTGCTACTTTTAGCTGTAGTCCAGTACCAATAGATCTAAAAAGGGGGGTATGAATGCAAGAAAGAAGTCAGAAGAGATTAAAGCTGATTCTCATGTGTTTTTGGTCGTTGAATCCGAATTTGATGCTTCCCACCAAATCCGCCTCGTGCGTTTTCCGGAAAACTGCCGTAAATCACGTTTTTACGCGCTTTTCCGGGAATAAATAGCTTGATATTCGTCAAAGCGTAAAATTAGTTATCAGTAAAGTTGTAGTCGAGTAAATTCCCGGAAAAGCGCGTAAAAACGTCATTTTCGGCAGTTTTCCGGCTTTCCCGGAAAATGCACAAGGCGGATTTGTAGGAAGCATCAAATTCGGATTCAGCAATCAAGATACATGAGAATCAGCTCTAACCTCTTGTGACCTCTTCATTGCATTCATAAACTACTATTGATACTGGACTACTGCGATTTTTAGATGGCAGTGAACCTGATCATTGTTGATCGAAAAGAGGCGTTCAGCACATGCCTGGTTCCGAGTGCCCCCACCCTCCCCCTACGTTCAGCTGGGGGACTACGCCTAGCCCCCCCCCCCCCCCTATCCCTCCGATTGATCGCAAAGTAAGCGCGACGAGTAGCGCCGTTTACTGCCGCCTGTAGTTTTCTAGCTGGTCTCACCTGGGTCCGAGATCACACATTTTGTAAGCCAACCATGAGCGGCAAATTATCGATGCTGATCAGAGGCAACAGTGTGTGCCGCATGACGAGAGACGAGCAGCATGTAGATCGAGACGCATCTTTCGCCATTCTGCCGTGCTAAAAAACGCCGTATGAACATTAGTCGCCACTTACTTTACGACTCTATGAACTCTATAAAATCTATAGTAAAAACGGCGCTTCTCCATTAGAATGTCTCAGAATTTACTATTCTTTTTCTCATAAACGTAGTGGGTATATCCCTCGTTTGTCATTATGACTTCAAAACCGTCGAATGGGGCTGTCACACATTTTCTTAAAGATTTATTTTCCGGAAAAACGATGAAAATAAAGACGATTTCTTGGACGTCCCTGTTCAGGCCCGAAGTAGTTTTTCCGCGTGAGGGCACATTATGATCATCTCCTTCCGCGACACGGCAGTGATATGGCGAATATTCGCGGCTTTTTGCGGTTTCGCTCAATGTTCTGCTTATGCTTTTTGGGCCTCCGCCTATATATGAGTCAATTGGGTGCGTCCAAGGACCAAGGGCTTCGAGCGACATGAAAAAGCACTCGCTCGCTTGCAAGATGCATAATGATGATGATGATGATCAATCACGCTGCAAATTGAGCCTCACTCTTGATTTCAGCTTTTCCCCCGTTATCTTAATTCCTCGAAGAGTTATGATTGGCAAACTGCCCTATATAGTATTTCATCCGGTTTGCGAGTGACTTTACGGAGGCAGCACGTTGATGCGGTCATCGCGATTGTGAGCCACCAGGTGCTACGCGACGCGGCGTCGCGGCATATTTTCTCCAGCTTCCTTATTTATAAATTTATAAAACCCACGCCCCCGCAACGCCCCCTCCCCCTCCCGACCTGCTCCTGCTACACTTAGCGATGACTTGAATGAGAGATAAAATTAGACGCATGACTCAAGAGGGACTCAAGGACTTGGCAATGGATTTATGCCGCAGTTAGAGCGCCGCGCGTTGAAAGATCTAGGGTGTCTTCATCGATGGATGATCAGGCCCCCCACATCCTGGTGTGGGCCGCGGCGCTGGATCAGCCGGCGGGCCCCTTTGCATGCGGATCTTTTGTGGGGGTCTGGGGGTCTTTCCCGAAAAATTTCCACGAGGTTTTTTTAAAAAATGACAAATGAGGAGCTTTCCGGAAGAAGGGCACATAGCAAAAAATCGCGTTTGAGAAAAATGAATTTTAAGTTTCCATTATTACTTTCTGACTACTGATTGTAACATACATCGCAGCTTGAACTCCCGATTTCGAACGTAAGTCCCAGTCAGTGGCCATAGATTAACGATGGAAACTCCCAATGCATTTTTCTCCACCGCAATTTTTAGCTATGTGCCCTTTTTCTGGATAGCTCCTCAAATGCCACTTTTTTATTGGCACTACGGAAATGATTAATATCATTGTTCACTATCTCGGTATAAACCCTGAGTGGCAGGCATTTTTTCCTATCCAGGATTCCTGAGACATCTTCTTTATTTTTTGGTTTTTCAGAGGACAGAAAAATGGAATAATCGATCACATGGAAATTTGCTGTTTGATTAATTTAATTGGAATTGAAGCATTATTCTAAATGAAAACCTAGTTTTCATACGGTGAAATCATCGGATGCGTAAAAAAAAAATCAGAACAGCAGTGCGACACAAAAAAAAAAAGAAAAGAAAAAAAAAGACAGACTGGATCAAGCCGGCAAGACTCTATACCTCTGCTGAAGAGAGAGAAACGTTTTTATTGAAATTATGCTGTGCTTTGCAGGCTTTTTGAGGGCCCTAGCCTTGGGGCTGAAATCCTAGCAACTCCTCCCCCCCCCCCCGCCCGTCCCCCCAATGTGTGGAGAACCCTGAATGCGATCCTTGTCCTTAAGAATGGAGGGGCCAAATCGACAGCGATGCATTCCGATGGGAATAGAAGGGGAAAGAATCCGGGTACATAAAAAGGGGCGGACCATGTAAATCGTCGATAATGTCCCAGACGAATTTTTCAGAAAAACGATGACCATTAAATTGGATCAGAATTATCACTTAATACAGTTTCTGATGTCTCACGCCCTCTCGCGAGTGGAGGAATCCCCGAGGGCAGTTGTTATAGTGTAGGTCTGAATATGGAATGTTCAGGTAACTTCTGGCACAAGAAGTAGTCATGGCGCGTTGAAAAAATTGGCATTAATGCTGTGTGGCTTCCATTTCCTAGTTAGGAACTATAATTTCTGGCTCATCCGTAAAAACACTTATGTGCAGGGGATTAGAGGGTGGCCACATGGGCCGCGACCCATGGCGGTAAATCTAGGGGGCGGCCAATTTTGCAATTTTTTTGAATAGGTATAAAAAAAAATCGTATTTAGAAAAAAAATTACTAACGAGAAAAAGCGACAAAATCTCTCATTTTCTGAGAGTATGGTAATTTCTAATTTTGTCGACTTTCAGTGATACAAGAGACATCACCTATAATTAGTCGAGTTAGGAGGGAAACCAAACATGCAATTTGGCCTGGAACGGCGCGACTTAGAGAGAAATGACGACGAGGATTTGAGATGAAAAGAAGCCCTCAACGCGGCAATCGGCATGTAACACATATCGGCGCCTTCAAGACTGCACGAATACTTCACGCATTGCATCAAACACAGTGCGGTCACTGCGGTCAGCGTGAACCGGATAGCGCCTACAAGAATGCGTGAATACCTCACGCATTGCGTCAAAAACAGTGCGGTCAGCGTGAAACGCATAGCTCCTACAAGACTGCGAGAATGCTTCACGCATTGCGCCATATACGGTGCGGTCTGCGCGGCGCGGTGGCGGAAGTTAAAATCATTGATCCATATTTATGTTTGTTCAGTCATAATTGTTTCGTTCATTTCTTATGAATGGAAGGCCTTGTCCACACAGAGATAGGTTTACGTAACTTAACTTTCGAGCAAAGTTTCGTGAACTTTTGCTAGTAGTGTTGACATGGCTTTCCCAAAAAATGTGTCCAACACGAGTAAACGCGTCTTATGCACCCCTCCCCCGTTGGCACGTTCACTTGAATTTATTGATGTTTTAAAAATTGATGTTTCAAAACGAATGAGAAGGGGGCGGCAAAATATAGGTGACCCATGGGCGGCAAGTAGGTAAATCCGGCCCTGCTTATGTGCATAAGAAAATCAATGGTGCATACAGAATTAGCCAGAAGTTATAGCTCCAAATTGCAAAATGTTTGCTAATTCCGACAATGTGACAGTTTTAGTATCATATCTAGACATTGATGCGAAAAATATTTCATCAGTGTCATAATAAGATAATCAAACAACTATTTTTTCCCGGTGTGTCGGCTAGCCCCAGTTCCCCAGCTCATTGAAATTGATAGACAAAGCGATAGACAAAGAAGACCCAGGGAGTATGGAGCGTCCCCATTGGTTAAAATGGGTGGCTCCTATAGACAAGAGGGAGAAAATGATGGACTAACTATAGAGTCTCTCCTGAGTTGCCATTAGTTAGTCTATTACCCACCTCCTTAAGTCCATTGCAAACACCCGCTTCCACCACTAGGATCCCTCCGTAAAGCTCTCGTCGTCTTTGTCTACAGCTCTGTCTATCAATTCCAATTATCGGCCCGCAGTTCATGCATTTAATAACTGCAATGCGTGAAGCCGTTCACTCACGGCACAGACGATGAGCCCCGATCCGATCTCATGGATATAACGATCCGGTTGGAGTAGGTCAAGCAACCGCTAATGAAAATGAAATTTTGAATGCGTCTGCGGCGGCGCGGCGGCTGACAATGAGTGGTTCAAGAAGTGTTTCAAGGCAGATTAGTCTGGACGTGAAGATGGGCGCGCTCTCGCACAGTGACACAGTTTAGTTAACTCCCCCACTTGAGAACACGGTAACACAATTGCCGTGAAAATTCGCCTTAGCTCCCGTCCGCACTGCCCCATCCCCCTGCCCTTGTTATTAATAGCACGACTAAACGGTGCTCCAGTGTAGGGTCCTTGCCTCCATTAGACTCACTTGAGTAGGGCAGGGGAAAGGAGATGGTGAACATGGGGGAACTATGGGGGCGGGGGGCCTCCCCGCTCCGTCCCCAGAAATTTACGTGGGTCCTTTAGAAAACGTAAAGATAAAAAAAATGTGAAGATAAAATGAAGGAATGGAGGAAAAAAGGAGGGTGATAAAATATTGTCTTCGGTAATTGGACTACATTTTGCAATTCGGAGCTACAATTTCTGGCTCATCTGTAAAAAGACGTTTGTGTATTAGGAAACTATTGGTAGGTACATACGTTGTTTCTGAACTGAGCCAGAAATGAGCTAAAGAATATGACAATATTGCAAAATGCAGTCCAATATTCATGACGAACACTGGAAAAAAAACACATTGGATCTAGAGTCCAGACTTTTAAAAACATCGACAAGAAAAAATACTCTTGATTCAATCAGATTTGAGCTTTAAACAAGAACCAAGCTCCTTAATTTGAGCGGATTTCCTTTTGATTTAAGCTTAAATCTGATTGAATCAAGAGTCGCCTTTTTTTTGTCAATGTTTCCAAGAGTCTGGACTCTAGATCCAATGTGTTTTTTTTTTTCCCCCAGTGAAAATGACTCAACTGCATATTTCGAAAATGCTCTGGGAGAGGCCCCTCGGGCCCCCTTTAACCTGAGGAGTATTCCATGCCCACCACCCCCACCCCGTGGATAGGGTTAAGAAAAAAGCCGCCTCCTGTCCGAAGTGTCTGGATCTGCCCATCATTTCGTCGCTTGGCTGACATTAGGGCGTAACTACACCTAGAGATGAGCCCGGGAAATCATTGATTTATATGGACGACAGGGTTCATCGCCCAGTGTAGTTACGTCCTCTATGACAGGAGGGCGACGATTTGTTGTGGGTGGAATTATCGAAATAAGCGAGTATCGAATGACGTAGTCTTTAAATCTGTCCATTGTTGGTGCCCGATGTTTTTTGTTGATCGCTAAAAGCCAATGTCCGGGTCGGCAGAAGTTTTTCGAAGCACTGCCTACCTACTCGTCCTTGACAACGAATTTCATAGACTTTGATTTCCCGCTCCATTTTCTCTGATGGTTGCCCCGCGCCCCGCCACTGCGTCTGCGCGTCAAATCAATGTCTCGTCCTCACTGCCCATGCGCGTGTTTATGCATCCACCAAATTATCATTAATTTTGCACGTCACGAGCGCGCGTAGTTGTCTTCTTAGCTACCTACTCCAGATGTGTGACCTTCGGCAAAAAAAATGCATGTCATCTACTCAAATATATCGAGGGTGTTTTTTTCCACCTTCGCGGAGAAATTTCAGTAGAGCCACCTTAGTCAGAAAAATGAACCTAGCCGGTCACGTTGGTCCAAAGGTCGGCGTGTCTGACTGTAGGTGATCAGGTCCCGGGTTCAAATTCCTGAAGCGGCTACGAATATTCTCGGAATTTACGAAGCACCTGCAGAAACATATTCCCCTTGGCATTAATCCCTGAAAAGTTGGAAAGCCTAGAACATGGATGCGTCTATCCTCTGGTGTCATAAGCACATCAAATGAAGTCTGTGGGTGCCTGAGAGGGTTCCTAACAGAATATGAGTCAATAAACCAAGAGGAAAAAAAGGGGGGATCCAAAATGTAAACCCCAATTGTGCTCTAAGAATGGGATCCGATCAGGGTCTAGTTTTGAAAGGACCAAATTCACAGGGGTGTCCCAATAAACAAGTTCCGTCATTTCCCCTGTAGTTATCATAGATAGAGCAAAACTGCAACTGCTGTAAAAAGTGTTGCGCTAATCACAATCTCAGTTCTAAAACGAGTCATTGTTGTCTCCTTCTTTTTTTCTAATATGATTCACGGGTTGTAGATTTATTCAATTTTTTGCTTCCACCGCCTCTCGCCGCGGGTCCGATTTTTCCACCGTTGGGTATAAGCGCGCGAAAGGTACGCCGCGATGGAGTTTATTCAAAACAAAATATGAAACTGTCCATCGACTTGTGCCAAGTCAATCCGATTGGAAACGAAAACACACTTAAAATTTTGCGTGCTCGATCGCCAACGAAAATACACTCGTTCAAGGCAAAGTATTTAGTTCAGGCTGGCAACTGATTCGATCATTTTTCCTCGCTGTGGGCAGCGAACCAGCAGAAACGTTAGCGCCCGCGACCAGCTCTGAAGATCGTCGTAAGTAATATCGCCAATAATCAAATCAATATTTTCAGAACTTTTGCGAATGCAGGTGTCCATGAAGCATGAAGGAGGAATCAGCCGGTGGGACATTTTAGCCTCAAAAGGCCGGACTCGCAAAATGGGAAATTCTTGAAAATGGGGGGGGGGGAGGGGGAGTTTCCATCAGAATTGAAATATTGGCTATTTTAGTTTGATAGTCATCTCACAATCAGCATAAATATAAAAGTAAATCTTCAAAATGTTGGAGAGCCCGAACCGCTCACCCTCGAGATTTATTTACATTTTTCAAAATTAGGTGATCTCATGGCAAGACGGCTGATCACGTAAAGCAACCGTTGGGTAAATTGTCTTTCGTTTATATACATCATCAATCAAAGCCGTTGAAAGGAAAGTGGCATGACTCGTAAATACGAATATTTTGCGTATTTTCCATTTATTTTTCGTGGAAAAACTGTTTTGCCATGTCTATTTAATACCACTTGTTTTTCCGGGAGGACTGGGTGGAATAACCTTGTCTTCTCGTTGACATGACCATAAACATTGTTTTTTAGCTTTTGTTTTTTTAGATTTTTAATTTTTTCTTTTTCGACGGTTGATAATGACCTGGAAGACGATCTAAACGTCCCGTGTTTTGTAAATAATTGTATTTCTTCAGTCTCGTCCCCGCCTTTTCCTGTCCTATTTTATATTTAATGAATACCTAGATGTTAGTCTCTTTTGAAAGATTAAAGGGAAGAGAATATGGGAATTTGCTTACAATTGAAAAGGGAGAGAGGAGCAATCAAAAAGTAAGAACGCAACGCGAACGCGACATTGATGGTAAAAACTTTCGAATGCAACTATTCGTGCTTCGTGGATGCCCGTGTTGCCTACCGACTGAACTGAAGGCGCTCTCATTTTTCTCGCCTCCGCATATCCGCGCTGTGCTCGTGCTTGCTTATCAAGTCGCCGCGCCGGTAAAGGCATTATTATGTTACTGAGGCATGAGCAATTTTTGGAGTGTCATAAGAATGTTTCAAACTTCTATTCATTAATATTCCATACTAAAAAAAGCTCAGTGAAAAAGTAAATACACCGGAGTCAAGCAATAAACGTAGAAATTCAAACCATCAGTGCAAGGAAAAAATTTATTTCAGGTCAAATATACAATTTTTCCATCATTTCGATTCAAACCGCATTCGAATGTACCCACGATCATTGGATCAAAATTTCAAGTCATAATTTGCATAATGAGACAATTTATTAGCGTTCCGAACTGATCATTTCTAAATATGCAAACGTGCAAACTTCATCCGTGTTTTTCTTGAATTCACGATCCATATAGTTCTTCCACTTTGAAAATTCTCTTAAAGGTCAGTTTTTTTTAAAATTGTGGTCGCGCGCTTTGTGCAATGTTGCAAAAGCTATGTAAGTATTAGTTATCTCGTGTTATTTTTCTTGTCACCGTAAGAGCTCTTTTGTCTAACTTGATTTTCACAAATAATTCTGAAAGTTTCGTATCTTGAAACTTTCGATTTTTACACGAAAAAAGTTGCATCATCTAGCAACATTTCAATGTATTTGGCTCTTCTCTGAAAACTAAGTTCATCCATGCGAAATTATTCGCAATATTTCCATGTGTGCTATGAAAAGTATACGATAGTTCATTAATTTGAAGTGCGGAATGAGTGTCGCCTGGTTGGCAAGCGCGCATTCTGTCAATTTGCCGTGTCGTGAGTGGATAGAAACAGTGCAGAGTAATAAGATCATGATCATACACACGCTCGTTGAATGAATGACACTCTTCGCTCGCTTGTTGACAGTTCGTTTAAGTGTTGCTCCTTTTGTTTTTGTTAGCTCAAGACATCACAGCACTCATGAAACGAAAATCACCGCTCGTCCATTTGAAATGTGGAATGTGACCGTATGATCGATTGAACGGGTACAGGGAGAGCTAGGAAATTTCTCAGGGACGGAGTAGAAAATTCCATCGCTAACCTCTCAGCAAGAAACGTAAACCAAAAGTTTTTGAAATACGTCTTGGAATTTTTTTTTTTTTTTTCGAGATACTTCACATAAAAGTTTACAATAATATTTTGTGGAAAAGTCAGAAAAAAACAGGTATTAAATCTTAAGCAGATTCAACTTGTATAAGTGGATACTAGGCAATGCCTGAATGCTCATAGGACGTTCTTCCTTAATACCTACGCCAGTATGATTCTTCATATGACAAGCGGATGTTACTTGATAACATTTCCGACGCACGGCTACTGGTATGGCAACGAGAGATCATCGGCCGCAACGCCGTATAGGCTAAGCCCCCCCCCCCCCCCCCCCCTCTGGTTGACATCGAAACTCAAGATTTGCCCGTGGTCACGAGAGCCAAAATTGTTCCTCTCAAATGAGACAGACATACGGAGGTCGTTACACTCATAGCATGCAATAATTAATTTTGTGCGCTTGAAAATTCATCCGAAAATTTTGAAGCTCAAAATACGTTGCGTATCTGTCTGAGGATGATCGTTGTTGAACTTTTGACATCAGTGGGAACCTCAGAGAACAGGGGCATCAGGGTTCACCTCCAGATAATTTTACGAACTAACCCATTGTATTTCAATTCGTTCGTATATCCCTATTTACATTAAATTTTTCTGTCCCTTCTTGATAAATTTAACTTTCCTCAAGAAAGGGATCTACTAATCGGAGGTAATTGGAAGAAGTTATCATTATTTCTAGATCTCATAAAGTATCACAAGGTATAATCATACCTTGTGATGTATAATCATAATAATAATCATCAATATCGACTTTTGATTAAAAAAAAAAAAAAAAAAAAAAAAACAAATTGAGTTTTGTGGTGAAATTATGATTTTTTTCTATGTTCAAGTGATTGGTGAGATACCTCTTGCATAATGATCGGAAAAAGAACAGAATTACATCGAGGAAGATGCTGAATATTCGATTTCTCTGTAGATTTCTACGTATTAAAAGTGTAATGTACCAACTTCCTATGGATCCTAACTCTTACTGGGTGTGGGGGAGGGGGCATTGATGCCCTAAAGAGTTTTGCTAAACAAAAAACGAAGAGACCCTCGTTTCCCCAATCTAGAGACCACTAGACGCTGCCCAAAATTCAATTTTTTTTAAAAAATTCTTTCATGATTTTTTCATACGCCACTCAACACTTCATCGATAGAAACAATTAATTACGAGTGATTAAATTTGAGTTGCACTCACTTTGGTCACTGCGGTCAGCACGTCTGGCGACGGGTGATGGCGCGGGGAGCGGGGTGCCGGTAGCGGCGCAGAGACACGCCGCGATCAGCGTTAGACGCACTAAGTTCTGCATTTTCCCGCCGGATTCACTCAACTTAACGCGCTTAACGCAACTTAACCGAAACATCCATTCACCAGAACACAAACACTCACTAAAAGATCCTCTCTTGGGGAAAATCGACTAGATACGAGTGCAAAAAAAATGGACCAATTGACGATGAGCGTGACTGGGGATCCGCGACCGGTGCAGTTCGATTTAGTACTGTGCAAGGTTACAGAAGCAAAACATTGCGAGCGGCTCGCCGCACCCCGCCGCCCCGCCGCGCCGGCCGGTGCGGTGGTGGTGACGCGCCGCGTCGCCAACCGGCCAGCGTGGGAGGGGACCGGGGGCTGGGGGGGCTCAGAGCTGGGGGGCACGAAGGGATTCACCGCTGCCGTCCGCAGCGTGGAGTTATAGTGATTCTTGACCATCGTTTCGTCAATCTGCACTACTTATGTGCAATAATTACGGAAGCAAATTTATCGTTCGGATCATCGGAGTTGACACGCCCGTGTGACTTGTCTTGATACATGTGTTACGCATTATAAGTCAGAAATTTTTTCACAGGGAGCGTGGCGCGTGGGCGGCTTAAAAAGGGCGCTGTGCCCACTCTGAAGAATGACTGTGCATGAGGTTTGGTTCCCATTCGCCTGAAAGGCGTCTGAGGAGCTTTTTCCTCTCTTCCCAAAGAAATATATTGTTGGAATCTTTACAAATCTTTACCGGAAGAGGAGTGCTTCGGGGGGGGGGGGGGGGCAAATTTTTTAGAGCAGAAGTGAAGCAGTGTTTTATGAAAATGATCTACATGCACCTTATAAAAAAATTTTCCCTTAACATTTGTTTTTTCGCCCTCCCCCTCCTCCACTTTCAAAGTTCAGCAGTCGCTTTTCAGAAATCTCTTAATCAGGCACCCCTGAATCGTTGCAGTTGAACTTGAAGTTGAGGTTGAGGATAAGGTTGAAGTTCAAGTTGCTGTCGCAGTTGTCGTCATTGCAGTAGCAGTGAAGTTTAGAAGTGCTGAAATGCTTAAGTACTGAAGTTCTAAAGTACTGAGGGAAGTTGAAGTTGACGTTGAAGTTGAAATAGCGGTTTCAGTTGATGTTAAAGTTGTGGTTGAACTGAAAGTTCAGAATGAGGTTGAAGTTGAAGTCAAGTTGCAATCGCAGTCGCAGTCGAAGTTAATGTGCTAAATTGCTGAATTACTGAAGTCCTGAAGTGGGGGTGAATTCGAAGTCGAAGTCGAAGTCTAATACTGAGTCGAAACCAAAGTTCGAAACCGGAGCCCAAGTCGGAGGCGAAGTCGAGGGTCATGTGAAGGAAAGTGAAATGAATCGAAACTTAGCCGGCACCCCTTTGTTAAAAGTGATTCATACAGAATATTTTGCATGACTTCCACTGATGTCCGGGGAATTTCATGTGAACTTCGACGGATATTCGTAGCATATAGTTCTAGCAAAAATCTCTCTTTTGTGCTCTTAAAATCCGACTTCGGAATCAGTTATTATTTAACCCTTAGAAGCCCAACCCGGGTGAAACTGACCCGAGACTTGCTAAAAACACGGGGCCCGCGGGTTGTTTGGGACCGGTACATACGAGCCTATAGGTCTAAAAATACATCATAAAATAAATCAGACTTCAAATCGTAATAGGTACCTGTTTATTTAGCCACGACTCGTGACGCCGCGCAACAAAAATTGTTGCGTTTAGCCACAAGTTATAGGTGCTGTGTGGCTAAATGAAACAATCATCGTAATAGATAAAAAATCTAGTGTCAACACAGCCGAAAATAGGAGAGACGTATCTGGACTTCGTTTTTCAACTTGTCTGCCGAATTTGAGCGACACTTCACTGGCAGCGTAGATCGGAGCATTGCGAGTTCACGCCTCGCGCCATCGCGCCTTCAATTTTGCAGATGCGACACGGTCATCCATCAAGTACGAATAGTTGTATCACTGCGCCTTCATCAACGCGCATCGTTTCCCTCGCTCTATTTCCATGTTGTGTTGGTTGCGCTTGTCTTATTTGTAGTGGATGCTTTAAGGGCAGCGTGAGCAACACAGCCAAAGTTAAGAGAGGCGTATTCGGCCCAATTTTTTCAAAATTTCCGCAGAATCTGAGCGACATCTTAGTAGTAGCACAGAGCGGAGCATTGCAAGTTCCCGCCTAGCGCTATCGCGCCATCAATTTTGCAGATGTGACAAGAACATCCATCGGGCACGAATTAGGGTATTTGCGCTGTCATCATCGCCCGTAAAGGTGTCTCTTAATTTGAAATTTGAGGAAAGTCATGGTTAAGTTTGATCAAGATATGCCATAATGTGTCTAAATCGATCGCATTTTGAGAAAAAAAATGTTTAGAGGTCTCAGGTGCCTTGAAGGGCGCAAGTCTAAAAAATTGGTATTTTAGCGAGTGTTCTGTCGTGTCAAGAGACTTTTTTTTTGACGAGTACCCCTAGTAATTCCAAGCCGGGCCAAGTTGACATGACTGTCTCTTCGGAAGGAGTCATATTTATTGGCAGATGATGCGGGTGCTGAGAAAATACCAGTATGCTACCAAAAAGCATTAATTGTAATAAGTTTTGGTAAAAGAATTTTCGACCTTCAAAGACATAAAAATAATATAGAGAATACTTCAAAAACTATCAAAATCAATGTATTTAAATACGGCTCAATTCGACTCGATCTGGGACTTATCAAACAAAAATCCCTCTAATTTTTGCACTAATTAGAAAAAAGGCATAGTTGACTGCAAGGACTCTACCAGGGTGACCACAGAAATCAAACTGCTGCGATGAAAAATTCCCCAATAAGTGTCGCTGAAAATACACATTAAGAATCTTTTTCAATTAAAGTAGGATGACAAAGTTTCTTGGGCAACTCGGAGCGGATCGCCGTACTGGCAAAGAGAGCAAAAACGCCTTCAATTTTAGGTTATGCAATTTGGCCTTCTACAGAGAACGAATGGTGTAATGCAGGCGTTATTATCGAAGTTGCTGCCGCGCATCCGATTCCGACGTCCGCTGAGAAAGGAAGGGGAATCAGATTAATCGGTCCGCTATTCAAGGAATCTTGTTAAAAATTCAAATATACTGTTGCTTCACCGAGGTTATGGGATTTCAAAATTTTTGCCTCATTATTGAGTAAAACAGCAGTAATTCCAAGAGAGAGTCAAAGGTTGTCAGGACTCTCCGATAATATTTACGAATATGTGTTGCTTTCATATAAATATTGTAAAATCTATTTAAAACTTCAAAAAAAAAATTAATAACTTTCAGTGGAATACTTTCAGTAGTTTTTGATTTTGACAACTTGATTTTTGCGCTTTCTCTCTCCTCATACTTGATCGTTCATCTTGATTTCGATTTTTCATTGTTCCGTGTGTATTGATTATTGGAACTAAGGAAAGTGTAGACAAAATAAGAAAAATAAAAAATAAAAAAAAATTAATGGAATCTCTTTTAAACCTCTACGTCTTGTATTAAGGACTATGTGAGCTTTTAAAGTTTCCACATTATGTCGACCTCTCTCATTGACTCGCTCCACTATGTGGCGTGAGGAGGATGACCTCACTACCTGGTTCCACCGGACCAGTTACAAACGAGCGGGAACTTGCTCGTTAAAAGCTTGAAATTGATCGAAGTTCGAAAAGACTGAACGAACTTTTATTGGAAAAGTTCACTAATGGATCGAACAGTTTAGTCTACTTATGTGAATTTCAAAATCTATGGCTAAAGTGCGAAACCACGCATCTCCGTTTGAGACGTTGTAGACTTCCTGTCATATTTAATATTTTCTTTGATAAAGTAGTCAACTTAATTTCTTAAAAAGTGTCTTGATTTTTCTACACCATTAACAGACGATTCTGTATAAGTTTCAAGTTATTTAGTTCCCTGGTAAAAATTGGCAGTAAAATCTGTGTTCCAAAATACCATAGACCTACAGCCGGCTGTAAGATTTCCAATAGCTTCTATAGCCGGCTACACAATTCTCATAGCCTATTATAGCCGATGGCGACTAAGCAAACTTAGCATCAAATCCGAGTGGAACTTCTTGCCAATGTTAACGCAAACGCAGCCTGCGACTTTAAAGTGAGTTTTCAAAACTCTTAGCCCCCTGCCCCCCTCATTTTTGGTTGCAGAGCGGGTAAAAACCGGGAAATTCACTACAAATAAGCCCGAAACTAATGTCCAACTTGAGAAGGACCCTTGAAACGTTGCGATCAGTCGGAGCATTGAAATACAGGGACTGCCGCCCCCTTAAAGTACGGAAACATCCATAAAACCCCCGCTGCCCCCCTCATTTTTTGTTGCGGAGCGGGTAAAAACCGGGAAAATCGCCAGAAATGATGCCCGAAACTACTGTCCAACTTGACGCGGACCCTTGCAACGTTGCGCCCAGTCGGAGAACTGCAATATAGGGACTGCCGCCCACTTTAGGGACGGAAACATCCATAAAACCCCCGCTGCCCCCCTCTTTTTTCGTTGCAGAGCTGGTAAGAACCGGGAAATTCGCCAGAAATGATGCACAGCCGGCTGTAAGATTTCCATAGCTTCATAGCCGCTACCATTTCTCATAGCCTATTATAGCCGATGGCGACTAAGCAACTCACAGCCAGGCGATGAGGTGTATGCTAAACGTCACTAATTACGGATGCTAGGACTTAGTGAGTTTTTGGACCACTGCTCTCTTTTTGGGCCGTAGTATCTTGATTTATTTTGCGAGGAAAGCTCCGTACTTTTGAAGGATGCCTGCCATTCCTAATATGTTGGAGCGCCTTCAATTTCGTATGATACTGTGCAATACCTCTGGTGTGAAAAAGTTGCTTCAAGCGCCGTGGTACGCTGCGGCGCGGCGGGCAGCCAGCGCAAAACGCGCATTGGCGCCTGCAAACCTAACAGGGATACTTCACGCGTTGCGCAATGCGTGAAGTATCCCTGTTAGGTTTGTAGGCGCCAGTGCTTCGCCGCTCCGCTTCGTGTTAGGCTCTAATATTTAATCCGGCGGAGTCAGCGTTATTCAACTCATGATTTTGAAATGTTTGCACATCCTGTATGGATTATTCTCATTTTAATTAATGAAAAAAAATATGTGTTAAAGGAAAATATAATGTGTGTTTTGTAAATATTAAGGCGGTTCCGTATCAAACTTAATGATTTCCAAAGCACACGAATTTCTACACAATTTCTTATAGCCTTTTATAATCGATGGCGAAAAAGCAACAGCCAGGCGATAAAGTGTAAAGCCCGGCGATAGGAACTATAGCCCGGCTGCATACTTTTTTATCGCTTCGTGTAGCCCGGCCGTAAGGTTGTTCTCCGCATTCTACAGCCAGCTATATGACTTTCTGTAGCCTTCTTTAGCCGGCTATAATAATTCCTATGGTATTTTGAAACGCAGCTCTTATCGCCAATTTTTACCAGGCTTCGCTTGTCTCTCTTCGAAAAAATTGAATTGGAGTGGAAATTTTGAAATTTTTTAGCAGAGCGTGTAGTGCGTAGTGTGCTTTACAATTCTAGGTCTAATTTAAGGGCTTGGAAGACAAGACGTATAAGTGCAGTTTTTGCTATTTCGAGAAATAGGTACGTGTTTGAACTTTTGAAATTGCATGGATCCTTATGGCGGCAAGAAGGTCTAAACTGACTTTCTGGTGCTTAATAATTGAAATTTGTAAGCTAATTTTTCACAGAATATGCATTGGGACTAGTTTTACTTGAAATCATCAATAACTCAATATTGTCAAATACTGCACTTATGCGCCTTGTCTTCCAAGCTCCTCAATGATTGTATTCATATGCTACATTTCTCTGCACCTGGAAGCTAGTAAGACAAATCCTCACTTTTTTCGTAATAATTTAAGAGTTTTATTCAACATTTTAACAATTATACAGAACCTATGGACTTAAATCTAAGTAGTAAGAGTCGGTGGGAAATTTTTCTTATCCCAACACCTTCTGAAGTCTTTGTAGTACAGAGTGTCTTCGATAGGGGCTGTGCATCGAGCAGCCCCGAAAAAGTGTATGCGTGCATGGTCATCGCATTCGATCCTCTTGTTCCTATTACAATCCTGGAAAAAGTCAAACACACTTGTAAATGAAATAATGAATAATTAAAATTAAATGAACAGACCCAGCTGAAGTAGCGTAAAATTTCACGAAATTTAGGGAGTCGTCAGATTAAAATTTTCCAGGAGAAAACTCTGTTTCTTCACGGAGAAAAAAACTTCGTGCGTGGGACCCAAAGTTTAGGTCATATGGATCTCTGAAGTTTTCGGATTGAGCATCTGAACACTTAAGGTCTAGCCGCCGAATTTCAGGTCAGACATCTGAAACTTCAGTTTTCACATCTGAAGCACTTCACATGTGAGAACCGAAGTTTTTCGGATGTGAAAACCGAAGTACTTCAGATGTAAGAACTGAAGTTCCAGATGTGTGATCCGAACCTCGACAGCTAGACCTTAAGTGTTCAGATGCTTCAGTGTGATCAGTGATCTGAAAACTTCAGAGATCCACATGACCTAAACTTCGGGTCTCACGTGCGAGGTGTTTTTCTCTGTGTGTAAAGGAAAGTGCGTACCTCTCTGGAGTAAAAAAAAAATCAAGACGTTTTCAAGATAGTACCTGCCATTATCTAACAACGTTCTAAACAATGAGCCATCATAATCCCAAGGGCCAAGTTAATAACTCATGGATCTGTTCTCAAGCAGTTTTTCAGAAAAAAGCATCTTGCTCACGTAATCAAGGTCTGACCTTGGTGACTATTTCACAATGATCTCGCCGACAAAAGTAGGGGTATTCAGAAACTTTCAAGTAGCATTGGTTCAGTTTTATCCAACGCGTGCTGTTGAGTCTAACCATTGAATTGAAGGCGCATATTATCACATTTATAATGGATTGATATGGTTGTAGATTTCCCTATGCTCGGAAGTGGCTATTAGATTCAGAATAAAGACTCGTATCCAATACTTTGAATTCAACATTGCACCGTAAATATTCCCAGGAAATTTTGAAAGATTGACTGTTCTTATCAACAAAGATCGAATTGAAATTTCAATAAATGTAAGTCGCACATTTTCTTTCCTAAATCCCTCACATTTCTAGGATATAAATGCAATGTAGAAAAATGTAAAAATTAAGGTGAGCATACCGTGAAAAATCGTGTCACGTATTGATTGACAGTCCTCGATGCGCAATAGGAGTCCAAAGTGCACGTCTCGAATGCTAGATAAGAACAATGAAAAATTCATTAAAATCAGGAAAACATCGTTCATGCGTAGTTCCAAAAAGTCAGTCGTGTAAATAATCTTAAAAGAGACAGGACTTCTCCTTAAAATAACAGAAATAACATTCAAAACGAGGATAGATTTCCTCTTGACTCAACGAGAATTCTCGTCAGGATATTATCAATTAATTAGATGGTTTTTCTCCGTGCGATAGGAAGATGCCTTGGCTGAACTTTAAACGAGAAAGGTCGATGGACTCAACTCTCAACTCTCAACTCTCTGTACTTAAATGTTCCTGGACGTAAATTTTACTCGAATAAATATTCAAATTTTGTCCTTAAACTTTAATTGTAGCAGTTTTTTTAAGCGTTTTAAGAGGTGTTTTTTAACGATCATTTGGTTTTTTCCTCGGTACAAGAATATTGTCCAAGAAGGCACGCAGTCGTAGATAATTGGACCGCATTTTACAAAAAAGAACACAGAGCATTCGAATGTTGCCATATGTAACTTACACTCCTTGCAGTAAAAGAACTGAAACCTTGTAAAAAATGTAATTTAGTAGGTATGGTGGTTTTTGTATTGAATTGATAGTTTATTGGGAGAAAAGATAAAACTGGTCTGGATGATCAGTTTATATTTGCAAGGTAAAAAAAGTTGCACCATCTTAGCGACATTGGAATGCTTGTGGTTCCTTTTTGCAGGGTGCAATCCAATTTTGAGAGGATATATTGAAATGTTCGACTTTAAAGATCGGCAGGTTGATATGGACGTATTTCTGTCAAACGGAACTATGTGCATTATGACGTGAGCACTGTTATGCATGTATTCTTATGGGTCTCAGGGCTCATGTCTTAATGCACATAGTTCCGTTTGACAGAAATACGTCCATATAGTAACGTTGGTGTAGGGAAATTGATTTACCTCCTGGTCGGGTCGGATTGTCGAAGTCAAGGACCGGTTCACCAGCGTCTTTCCAGTAGGGGTGACTGATGAGGAACATTCCGCAGTATTTGACGTTGTTGTCTTGGAGACAGCCGATCGTCTCGTTGCAACCGGACGACGCGTCGCAGATGCACGTGATGCATTTCTCCGTCCACCCAGGCACCTGGCCGCCTGCCAAGAAACGAAATAGTTTTAGAGAGGACAAGATTTTTGATAAATAAATTGCAGATTGGAAAACTGGGCGCAATTTGTCGTTTATAGAAGCTCAAAAACACTTATATCGGATTCTGACGTTGGAGATCTTTCCGGAAAAGGTCTCGAAAGCAAATGCGAGTTGATTTCTCTACGTAAAAAGTAAAGTGTATATATATACGTATATTCCGAAACGTTGCGATCAAACTGCGTTTTGTTACACCATGACTGACGTATATTTCAAGAAAAATGATCAGGTGAATTCACATAGAATGCACGCATGTACTTGCAAATAGGTATAAATCTACGTTCCCAAGTAACACAGTTAGCAATGAATTACCATTGCGCGGTAGAATTATTGCCTTATGTTATGTATGTTGCCTATCTCCTAATTGAAGGAGCGCTTCTTTTTAAAATGTAATGCAATAGCATTGAAATAAGGAACCATCCATGAATTACGTAACGCTCTAGGGGGAGGGGGGTGTCGAAGATAGCGTTACGCCATTTTGTTTTTACGTGTTAAAGGATGGGGACCTACGCCACAAAAGCGTCAAAGGGGGAGAGGGTGTCAAAAATGCCGAAAAATTGCGATACGTAGTATATGGATGGCTCCTGAGATGCATTTTTCCTTTGCGTTGCAAATTGCCTATCTTTTTGATGCACAGAATGACCTAATTGATCATTTAAAACCGGCATTCATTGACCAAATAATTAAAGAATATTGCAATTTTACCGCGAAAAATCTCAACCTTATAATTCAACATTCTTGCTGCACTATGTGCTACTTGAGTGTAAAAGGCATTCCAACAATGTATGACTATTCCACTTAATATTCAACTCCTCCAGCATCAGTATTCACACGTTGACGCGAGAAATTACGTTTGAAATACGACGTGAAAACTCAAGTAATGGCCGCCCGTGGCAGCTCGTAAAAAATTCCCAGAAATTTGCGATGCTTATCATACTGAATGGAGGCCTTGACACTGAACAGGCCGTATTTGGCCGACGCTGAAACCGACGCCGGCGCCACGCCGCGCCGCGACGCGACGGACGGTGGGATGATAGGAAGCGTGGGAGGGGTAGGGGGGACGCGATGCGACTGCCGACGAGGGAATAATGACGTCAGTCTGGTGCCAGGTGATGCACCATGCTTCCACAGAGTAGACTCTATCAATGAGCCATAGTACGATGGATGTGTCATAATAATTTTATGTGATTGTAGTCAGCACCTCGTTAAGTCATAGCATGAAGCGTGGGTTGATTCTATTACGGTCGCACTGTCATACCAGGAATCTCCTCGGCAACATTTAATTAGAAACAACAGCAGTGAGTAAGATTCTAAAAAGGTTGTTAGTGATTTAAAAATTTTCACAATTGGATACCGTGAGCAAACCAGTCATAAGAAGTATTTACTTTGGGCCTTCCTAAATTGAGCCTGTCTGTTAAGCGGAAGAGTTTGGGTTTTAAGTCGTATGAAGGCTGGGTTTGGTGCAACTCTTGACAAAGCCCTGCAGAATGGAAAATTGGACTGCATTTTGCAATTTGGACCTGTAAATTCTGGCTCATTTGAAAAAACACTTATGAACATAGGGAAACTAATGGCACATACGTTGTTTTTACACCGGGCCGGAATTCATAGTTCCTAATTGCAAAATGTAGTCCAATTAAAACTGAAATAGTTTCGATGTTGCCCTCATGAACGGACCCGTGGACATTTTAGGAGGGGAAGGGCCGGGAAACGATTTATCCTTCACGGAGGTCAATAGTATTGAAAGCTATACGTGCGACCACAACTTTTCCAGGGAGCTAACAGCCTTCCCCCCCCCCCCCCCACCCCAAGACCCTCGGCTACACCTGTGGTTGGCATTGACCAGATAGAACGTTTTTCCTTTGACAATTTTGCCAATGTGACCGTATTTCTAAACTGCATTGAGCAAATACGTCACATAGGCACAGGTAGTTTAAAAATGCCTGAAAGGCAATGGAGTTTTGGAGCGTCTTGGGTGGTTTTTCGAGTAATACCGCCTCCGACGTCTTATAGCTCTTCCTTTACCCTTCTGTTTCTTATGCACCCCTAGCCCCATTGGTATCATTTCCACGCGGGAAGCTCAAAAATTCATATAAATTTTCTACATGAAATGTACGGAGAGGAGAAAATCTCATACTTTTCTGGTGCGTCCATCGTAATTTTTGAGTGACTAAGCACAAAAAACAAATGCTTCCAAAATAGGATCCTCTACAAAAGTCTATATTGGCTCCAATATTTTAAAAAAAGCCACCATGAAATTGCATACTCGTCATTTTGAAGGAGTTTTATGCGCACGCTCATCATACAACAAAGTAATCCATTTACCTACGGTATGGACATGATTGCAGAGATGAGGACTTACATTCATGAGGGTAGGACATTCAATAGGACAAGGTAGAACTAGCCGGTGGAGGAATTAAAGGAAAGGACGTATCTTTTCACAGTAATTGATTTTTCGCGTAAGAGTAATTCATGAACGTAAATGGCAAAAGTGACAATAGAGGTTACTCTTCGGGCACTAAGCTCGCGGCGGAAACGGAAATCAGAAGTACGTAAACCAGGAGCAATGAATTCGTCGCTTCGATGACAAAAGAGCATAAACACACCTAGACATGAGCCCTGTTGTCGATGTAGCTTTGTGCATTTCAGGGCTCGCGTGAAAAAGGAGTGAAGCAACCGTCGAATTGGGTTCTGCGGCGCGAAGGGCTCGCGGGTAATTGGCTAATTGGAATCGATTGATAGAAGTTAGAATGGATATTCGTTCACAACATCTCGTGAGAGCAAATTAACCTCCGAACAGGGAGCAGGGACACAGTGCCAATTTGGACCACATTCTGTGAAGACACTGGGTAGTCGGGGTTGCCAAATGATGGAGAGGGTCTCGCATTAAATTGCGACCGGATCTGTGGAAAGGAATCTTGGCTTCCGAAAATTCAATTCCCAACTAGCATTTCTCATAGGAAAAATCGCTATACATTGCGATTTTATCGGCGATAAAATAGCCAGGATCATCAACATCTGAGCGATTATCCTCGATCTTGCCACGATAAAATCGTGCTTTTATCGCCCGACAATTTGTCGCGATCTTTTCGAAGTAAAAATCGGGATAAATGGCGATTTAATCTCAATTTTATCGACAAAAATTGATCACGATTTTATCGAACCAAAAATTGCGATTTGTTGCGATTTAATCGCCATATATCGCGATTTTTAATGCGATAATATCTCGATATAAGTAGGAAATTCGTATATCTACCAAGCCAGTGAAAGTTTCAACAATCAGGCTGCAGGTCTGAAAAATTTGATGGTGCTAATGAAATTAATTGGACAGAAAAACAAGCAGAAAAATCCAACATGAATATGTTGGAAAAGCGTGCCGAATAACTAAAATGTTGGACACATACCTACTATTTTCACGTCTTTGTTATTTGCATCAATTGGTACTTTTTGCTAAATTTGGGAGAAAATATTGATTCATGAACGTTGAATGTAAATTGATTTTAAAGATTCCGTCCAATTATCTTGATTTTAAGCTGATATGCGGCATTTCGCACGACCGTGATTTGGGCGAACTGCCGTGCATCGAAATCGCGTTGAGTTAATCTCTTTGGATTTCGAACTGTAACTTCTTTCCTTTTCGACCGATTTTTACAAATGAGGTCTCTTTTTATTTGTACTTTAACGGAAAGTAAGGAAAAACTCGCTAAATAGACGGAAAACAATTTTTGTGAAAACTTGGTGGATCCTGGCGTCACGGTGAATGGTTAATCGGGCGTAGAAGATAATAGGTTCGACGAGGCGACCCTCTCCTCGCCGTCTTTTATTGCCTTGCTCGAAACCTGACACCCAAAGCTATATCGGGAGATAACTGCAGTGGTTTGAGTGGATTTCTGCAGGGGCCACGGTTAGTACATGGTATAAAGAGTCACGAGGCTCATCACAGATTGCACTTCCAGTGCAAGACGCTCATTGGCTAAACAGTTTTGGCGGGAAAGAAGGTTCTAGAGTTGAGTCCTCCGAGCGTAAGAAAGCTTCTATGAGGTTTTTGTCAAATGAAATAATACGGTTTTGACAGGAAAATGTTCTCAAGGGTTCCCAATTAGCAGTTCATTCGGTTTTTTGGTAAGAGACCATCAGGGCTTGACAGTATAATGGTTCAAAGACAAGAAAACGGGTCCGAGGAAAAAAATATTTGGACGGCCCGTTGAATAGCATTGGTTGATCGGTGTGCTGTACTATGGTACATCCGAGTGATTTCAAAAAGCGAGCCCTACTGGCACGCTTAAAAATATGATCCGTATATGCTTCACATTACTGTCGATGGATAAGTTTGGCAATGTTGGTTCAAGCCATTGTCAATAGCATCAAGGGAAACATCGCGAGATACCCGCCGCGAAGGGAAGTGCGATAGAAAACAATAAAAATTAACAGAACAAACGCAGAGCAGTAAGGTCAAGCAAGAATGCAAGCATACACAAAGAGAGTGCGTAGGTAGAGAGGAGCAGCTAATTTTCCCTCATTAATTTGCTGCGCCCCGGCTCTCGCGAAGGCATAACTGAGGACTATAAATCATACCAAATGAGAACAAACGTTATTTGATGCGTTATTTTCAAAGGAGTAAAGCTGTGTTTCCCCGATCGAAATGGGATATCGATACCCTGCCAATAACTACAGTGTTGGTACCCGTTGGCGGATCCAGCAAACTGGCAACATTGTTTTTTCTCCATTTAAACCTATGGAAATGGATCGATTCTTGAAGGGGCCAGGTGCTCCGACAAGAATCGATTATTTAACACAGGTTTAAATGGAGGAAATCCTGTGTTGTCAAATTACTGGATCCGCCCCTGTAAATGGTACCATGTTGAGATCAGGTTATTACCGACACGGTCCGTTTTGGACAGTGTTGGAGTGAGTTTCCGCTATGTTTGTTGAACGGTCAGAGTTAATTTGAATTTTGTTTATGCATTAACAAAGCATAATCGACCCTTGAAATATTTTGACGGAAAAAATATCAGAGTAAGTCAGGGGATTACCGTGATTGTTTAGAAAATGGAGCAACGTTAAAAACAGAATTGCAAAACGGCCGAAATAAGCATTCTGCTACGCTCAAAGCGTCGTAAACGCATACTAAAAATAAGAACAAAACGAATAAACAAAAAAAATAAAGTAAAATGAAAATCTTTGTCGTCCATTATTGCCTTTCTGTAGAAAGTCTTTTTTGTAGGTACACTCCTATCCTCTTCCTGATTACATCCTATTTGTTGTTCGTTCAACCTTGCGTTTAAGTCACCGGGCCATGTGATTGTGGAAACGCAAAGCATTATCTTGATCACGGATTTGAGGCACCTCACTAGGTTATGCCGCACAGTATCACCTCACAGTCTTGGCAATAATTCCTGGGATTGAAAATGGGCATCAAGAGGACCAAAAATTTCATTGGCTGAGCTCATTTTCTTCAATTGAAAATGAATCAATGAAAATTTAATAGAGATCATTCACGGTTCCCAGCTCATCTATTTTCACAAAACCTATTTTTGCTCTAGTTTGGCCTGATTTTTCTTTTAACTCACAAATAGTAAAAATCCTCACGAATAAATGACAAAACCATCCAACTCGGACACCGCACAGCTCAGAGACTTTAACGCAAGGGTAAACGAACAACGAATTGGGTGTAACTAAGAAGGAAGTTGGGGGTATACCTGCATAAGACACTTTCTACTTAAGTTCTGTACAGGGTGGCCCAGACCTACCGTACCAGGCCTTTTTCCACGACTAGAAAAATAGATGAGGCGTGTTGCAAGAGCAACGATCATTTTTTTCTTCATGCCCATTTGAAATTTCTGAAGGGTCCATTACATTAATAACTCGTTTTGATAAAATATAATTCGAGAAAATTATAAGACACTTAAGCATTCTCTCTCTATAATAAATGAGCCTGAGCAAAGGACTACAAAATACTTGCATTATTGCAATTATAAAAGCTTACAATCCTTTAGAATATACTTTTTATGTATATTGTTATAAAATCGAGTACAATTACTAATTCTTTCGGCAATTAGTACAGTTATTGAATGCATATGCTTATCTGGCTATGACAATTCTCGAAGTACCTATCGTTTTTTCGGAAACATCGTTCTACTTTTAATTCCCTTTTTACAACGTTATAACGAAATGCGGCTGTAATATTACACCGCGGGCTGATTATGAAAATTGATGGACAAAGAAGATAGGGAGAAAATGGAGCAATCCTATTGGTGGAGCGGGTGGTTGCATTAGATTAAGGATGAACATGTATTCTATTACTTACCTCCTCCTACCATTGCAACCTCTCGCTTCACCAATAGAATCGCTCCATTTCTTTTTTGTCTTCCTTGCCTATAGCTTTGTCTATCAATTTTAATAACCAACCCGCTGTTGATATACCATTATCCTGATAAACAGACCAAGCGGATTAAGGTGATTCGATGGACGCCATATTGTGTGTCAGAACGGCATGCGGTATATCGCATCCATAGGTTCCATTTTTTCAGCTACTCGTCATTTTTCTCCAATTTTGAGATCGCAATTCTGTTGTCAGGAGACTAAAGCACTCACTTACCAATTTTAACAAAGAAATTCAACGTAATAAAGGCGTGGTTTTTTTAGAGAGAAAACATCGCATTCGATACTGATATCGAAACTGCACTCGAATGCGATATTTTCTCTCTAAAAAAATCACGCCTTTATTACGTTGAATTTCTTTGTTAAAATTGGTAAGTGAGTGCTTTAGTCCTCTGACAACAGAATTGCGATCTCAAAATTGGAGAAAAAAGACGAGTATAGCTGAAAAAATGGAACCAATTGATGCGATATATCGCATGCCGATGGCGTCCATCGAATCACCTTAAATGGCCAAAAGGAGCGTGTTCACTTACCGACGAGCTGAAGGAGAAGGAGGGAAGCGAGGGCTCCGAGGAGAGACGGAAGGAGCATGGCTGGGAAATCTCGGACGAGGGAGCGCGGCACAGAATCAACACATGCGGAATGACGCGGCCCGGACGCGGCGCGACGCGCCCGACCCCAAGCTCCAAGCTCCTCTCTCGCGGGGCTCGCGGGAGCTTTGGCAGAGGAAGGTGTGCTCCGGCACTGGACAACGGGATACGGTGACAGTGCGGCGCTCAGTGACACCCACCGCTGCCCAAGGAGCGGGTTCACTGCCGCCGACGGAGATGAGTCCATCGTTGCCATCGTCGTTGCACAATTTGACTACATTTTGCAACTGAATCAGTGAGGACGATAATACACAAACTCAGTAACTCAAAATTGCTCAATTTTGATTAAAGAGAGTCAGTTTTCATAAAGGTCATCAGAGTTAACATATCTGTTCCAACGTGGACCTTAAAAGTGTCCTTATGCACTTGCCTTTCGGAACCAAAAATCTTTTTCTTGTACTAACTTCTTCAACTACTGTGCAGTTTTGCTTGTGTCTTAATTGATTATTTTCATTTTTTCGAGTTGATGTGTTTTCGTTCTCACTGATTCAATTATTGGGAACTACAATTCCCGGCTCATCCGTAAACACATGTGTGCATAAGGAAACTTATGGTACATACGTTTTTCTTCTAAGAAAAAAAATTAGGTAGCAATCACCATATTCTGGTTAATAAACGGCACAACCAGGGAGTATGGTAACTTTCATCAAAATTATCGTAAAAGTAACAAGATTTTTCCTCATTGCGGCAATAATTTTGGTGAATGTTACCATACTTTCTGATTGTGCCGTTTTTTAGCCAGGGTACGATAAACGCTACCCAACTTTTTTCCTTGTAAACTGAGCAAGAAATTGTGGTTCCTAATGGCAAAATGCTGTCCTAATATGACTGAACTGCCCGATTCTAACGATTTTGCGGACTAATTATTGAAAATTTTGACAAAGAAGGCATAAAGGGAAGATGAAGCGATCCTATGGATTGAAAAGGGGTCTGTTAGACTAAGGGTTATTGTAGATGAAGAGAGAAAATGATAAACTAATAATAGGGTCTATGGTGGGGTTCGATTAGTTAGTGTCTTAATTACCTCCTTCATACATTACAACTACTCGCTACCGCCATTATAAGATTGCTCAATTTACCATTTGTCTTCTTTGTCTATAGCTTTGTCTATCAAAATCAATAATCAGCCCGCCGGTAAAACTCCTGGTTCCGTATGTTAAGAGGATAAACACGAAAGTGACTTCCAAACATCGCTTGTCACACCAAAATCCTTGGCGAATTTCGCGGAAGTTTTACAAGTTGTTTAAATTTTAATGTATAGGAATAATAGCACCAGAAAAATAAGAGGAACAGTAAGGAAGAAAGTTAGAGCCAAAGAATAAAGAAAAAAAGAGAAAAAAAAAGTTAACTACAGTTTTTTCTGTCAACATATTAGAAGGCGGATGCGCCTCGACGCGTGTGCGATACCTAAGGCGTTGATACAACTATTCGAACTCGGCGGATGTCCGTGCTGCCTACCGAGAAATTGAAGGCGCTCCGGCGCGGCGCAACCTGCCCTCACTCCAACGCGCACCACGCATCGCCGCGCCGCGCTTGGGGCAGTCTCCACAAATATATCACACCTATGCGAAAAACGACGTCACCCTGTCATGCCCGAAGTTAAAGGATCTCGCATCGTGGATGTTAAAATTCATTTAATCGGCAACTTGCCCACGATGTATTCATCGCCAATTGGAATAAAGTTATTGGATGCTTCGCGATTGGTATTATTTGAAACACTCCCACCTCCCTTCCCTTCCTCTCATCATTCCTCGGCTGGCTAGTGGCTACAACGCTGACACGGCGCCTCGCCGGCCGGCGCTCCCACTGCGAGCGTCATTCGAACAACGTCGGTGAGGTGTGCCCACACTGACCGGTCTTGTTTGACCGTCGCTAATCCTCATACTCAACGCTCGAATAACTAAAATAGTGACATTAACCTTTGAAAACGAGGAAGTTTTAGGTGATTTGTCGCAGGCACCGGTTATGGTCGAGCTGGCCTGTGATAAGTTTCATCGATTAGGTTGGGACTCATCGCAGATTTTGTCTTTTAGGTCCAAAAAATATATTATCGCCTTCGAATGGATTCGAAGAACCGACTGCTATTGAAAAATTGCAAAATGTTGATAAAGACGGCGTCTGAGAACTTTGAACAAATTCTACCTGTAGCCCCAAGAAAGTTAGGAACTTTCGTTATCTTCAGGAGGTCACTGATAAAATACGTAACGCTAAAGGGGTGGGGGAGGGGGGGTCGAGGAAAGCCTCGCGTCATTTTGTCTTTACGGGTTAACAGTTCTGGAGGGCGTTCCGAAATCACGGGATGGAGGGAACTTTCTCAAAAGACCGCTTTTTTTTTATTATTTTCCACCATTTTTGGGGGGGGAGAATTGTGTCTCTTCCCTGACGCAGGGGGGTACCTTGATTTTCATGAAAGCCGCGATAAGCATGGAGTTTGACAGACGACAGAACTTTTATCTCAAAATGCAATTAAGCCCTTGCGTTAGAGGAGAGCCGATTTATAGGGAGAATATACTTCATCGTTGCCAAGTTCAATCTCATGAGACATGCATCCTCTCTCGCTTAATCAATTTTTTAACCTCTTCAAAGAACTTATCAATCTTGATTAGCCTTATGAGTGATAAGGAATAACCTCTTTTCAGTGCTCGTGGCGATATGAAAGCTAAATTTCATTTGGTCATGTGTTAGTCCCGTGTCATGCCCCTCATTCAGGTGTCAAGAACTAGCACAACACACATTTTCCGAGGTAATAATCAATATTATTTTTCAAATTCTCGGCATTTTTCTCGCTAATTTTAAACAGATTTTTCCTAACGCAATCGAGATGATATACAACAATAAAAAGATACAAAAAATAATAAGAATAAATTAGACAAACTATAGTGACAACTGTGAGGATAATATCGATAGCAAAATATCAATGCCTAGTATTAACGACAGCATAACAAGCGACACCTCATCCCTGCTGAGTGGACTGATTTCAGTGTCCCTTAAAACGTTTTCCTTTTCTCTCTTTTGCAGCAAAATGACATTGAGTTGCTCTGAGATTCTCTCAATCTACTATCTGACCTTTGTGACGATCGTATCAAGTTTCGACTACGGGCAAGGGGACGGCTCAAAGGACAATGTTTTTGAACAAAATAGGAACATCCAGCAAAATCGACCCTCTAATGTGGGTTTAGATTTAATGCACAACAAAGATGCGGCGGATGTAGCGTCTTTTAAGGTAAGCGAAGCAAATGAAAGAGAGAGTGTAGAAAAATTACAGTGTTTCTTCTCGCAAGAGCCTGTAAAGGCAGAGGTAATGTACTAATGTCACGGTATTACGTATGAAAATCCCGGCATTAAAACGAGAGTACCTATCGTATGTAAATTTTTACTTTTCTAACTTCTTTGTCTCTTTAACTTCTAAATATTTTGATTCTTTAAGTATTTCTTGGAGTATCTCCAAGTTTCATGGGGTATTAATTTTTAACGCAGGTGAAAATCCAAAGCATGTACAATGAACAAACCATGTTTAACCCAAAATGATTAAACTGAGCTTATCGCTTGCATCATGTACTCAAAATGTTGATAGTACGCCAAGACAACAAACGAAAAAATATTCTTACTTTAAGCGATCTGATTTTAGAAACTTTTCGAAAATCATGAAAATGTAGCAAATATGTGATGAAAAACGGAGTAGGAAAATTGCCGAACTTCAGTGAAGTTAGGGCGGCGTGTGCGCCTTCATTTTTATGGACACTGCACGCCTCACTTGCAAACCCGAGTAGTCGCATCACCTAATATTATTTTAGCAGAAGAAACTCGTTTCTAGATCAGGAACAATGCAAAGTTAGCCCTTTGTTCACTCATTTCTACCTCTTCAATTACTCCATTCCTTTTTTTAATTAACATGTGAGACAAGCATTGAGAGGCGCTTTACACTACTGCGCAGACAAATTGCAGTTTCTGGAATTGATCCGATAAACGCTTCAAATGTTTTATCGAGTTTATCGATCACCGGGCAATACATGAAATGCTCAAAATCTCTTTAGTTTCTTCTTTAATAAATACTGCATCCGTATAATATACCTACTGTAAGATACTTCATTCTCAAACAACCTTCAAATGCGGCTCTGGTTGATACAATCGTTCAAATATTGGAGACTTCAACGCAAACATGGAAAAAACGCCCAAATTCAACTCAATTCTGGGAGGGTATAAAGCTCTAACACGTAATAACACCATCATGTTCCAAATTTTAAGGATTTTTCGCTTATATGTATATTGTACCGATAAGAAATACTTGGAGACTTAAACGCAGGCATAGAAAAAACGACCAAATTTAACTCAAACCTGAAGGGTATGAGTATCTTCTGCATGAAAATCCACTCGAATTTTTTCATGGAAAAAAGAAAAACGCATCAAGAACCATCTTTTCCGCTCATGAATACGGTTTGCGTAGGAAAAACCACGTATCTGCCGAATTCGCAACTACTCGCGAAGTCTCCCTGTGGATTTCCATACCGAAGGTAGTGCCTGATACCGTCTTTACAGCATATTTGAATTCCATGGGGATATTAAAACAAATCTTAAGAGTAACCTCAGAGACAACATATTTTTGATACCTTGCCCTGGCCGTTCAAGCCATATTAATGGGTAAGGCAGAAGCCCCCCCCTTCCCCCTTTTTTTTGTTCAATGGCAAGGAGGCGATAGTTTATTCCAGAAATCTACAGTAATTTTCACCTAATGGTCATTAAAAAGTGACTTGATTGGCGTGCCCTTCTCCTGGAGATCACTCATGAATTTCGGATTGAGTTGTTTGAAAGGCAAGTTTGTCAAATTTGATCTTCTTCGTTTAAACAAGTCGCTCATTAAATGGTATCGGGTAAAAAATAGCGTTGATCTACGAAAATAACGTCTACACTGTGAAAAGTCGTTAGTGTGGCGCCTAAAAAGTAATTTAGAGACATTGAATTTGACTGTTTATCCAACACAGCAAAAAGTCTCTTTCTAGTGCATTTACTATCCGACGCTATCTTGTTTTCTTCTTTTTTTTTTAATGCGTGGCAAAGGTTGGAACGAGATGAGGTAAAATAGACCGGCCAGCTCAATGATATCGAGCAGATGCCGAATGGTTGTACCTACTGAAGTGCAATACTCAAGTTACCTAGTGCAGAGCTTTTTCTAATATCAATGGACGAAGTCGAAGTATACGGATTTCTATTGAAGCAATTGAAAATCTCCGTCTTTTTTTATTATTTGTTAAAGACACTGACCAATGTCACATTTTAAATCATAAAACATGAGAGGAATCTTGCATCGTCGATATCGAGAATAAGCAATTTTCGACTTCAGCCCAATTTACCTATCTGTCTATCTATTTGCCAATTATTTCAGAAGTTACTTGGAGAAGCTAGGCATATTTTTGAAGACTCTGAAAATGAGTGCGACCGTGGCCAAGGCAATCATGAAAATCATCTCAACCTATTTGCATATGGCTCGAGTAAACTGGCCACAAGCGAAGGTATGTAATTCTAGAGTATATAAGGTGACTGTTGTCATCTTAATTATTATACTACAGAAAAATGTGCCAGCCTCTGATCGGTGAGTTTTAGACTTTCATGTCCAAGAAGGACAATGCAGGGGAAAAAATAATTGCAATAAAAATGCAAAGAAGAAAATGAAAATGCATTTCAGAATATTTTGCCATAAAGAAGAGAAATCGAGAAAGTTTTCAAGAAATTACGTTGAATGGTCTTTAATTTAAAAAATAAATTTAGACAGGAATTCTGTGACGTCGTAAAGGGGGATATCGACGGTGAAACTACCAAACCACGTATCTCGTTTGCGGTGTTAAAAATCTGCTCGCATTTATTTTTGAGTAGACCAAATCAATATCATTCCTTGAAATTTTCACAGAATTTTCTCCGCACGAAGAGGAAAAATCACAGAAAATTCAAGACAAAGAAATTCAGAAATTCAGAAATTTTCAAGACTGGACGTTAAGTAGTTTTTCATTTAAAAAATAAAGAATGACAGGAAGTCTGCGACGTCGCAAACCGAGATACGTGGTTTGGTAGTTTCACCGTCGATATGTGGTTCCGCACTTCGACCATCGATTTGCAATACAGAGAAAAACTGAAACCCGTTTGAATTTTATTGCAAAAATTTCACTAAAAGGAGCGCTTTCCATTGGTGGACAGGCAACATGCGAAGCGCTTCGACGAAGTAGCGATGATATCACCCTGTAAATGAAATTTATTGCAGCCTGTGCTACTTGGGTGAAGCCCCTTCGCTCCTATTGGACTGAAGTAAACGAGGTGGATGGCGAGGGGGTTCAAGGCATATTACGAATTTTTAAATTCTCAGTTTCTGAAATGAGTTCGGAACAAGGTTTAATTAGATTTTTCAGCCGAGAATTTTATCTTTACTGTGTGTATCATTACTTCTCCCTTAATGATGCAAAGTTCCTTCAGATCGGGTTGATTACGTTGCAGTCCTTACACAGCCCAAATAAAGCCCCACACTAATGGACGAATTAGAAGTCGATGTAGACATGGCAGTATTCGCCCTATAAGTATATGCATACAGGCTGTTCCATGGGGTTAAATGGCAGTACTATAAGAGCGTGGTCTATGAGTAAAAATAAGGCATTTTTCTGCTTTAAATTTTTCTAAAAAAAAAAACCCCTGAAGGAGCTACGCCCCCCCCCCCCCCCGACAATTACTTGATCGAACAGTTGAACGATAACAGATGTAACGATGAAACAGCAAAATTCGTTAGTAAAAAAGGGGTTGGTAAATAAGAAATCGGTAAGAGCGCAAAAATTGACATCATTCCAGACAAACATTAGTGATTTCAGGGAGTTCAGAGTTGTGCTCACTGATGTTTCGAAGAAATTGATACTTCTACCAATTTCGACAACTCTTACCTAAAAATGTACACAATGAGCAACATGTAATTTTTAAAGGAAAATAAACCTTTCACCGGTGCACTTTTGTCTCGAATAAAACTTAGAAAAAAGATAAAAAATTCTCCAAGTTTTCTCATGGCTGGCTTCAAAAGGAAAAGTATACAGGGTGTCCCAAAAGTCCCTTCCACCCCCTCTAAAATTTTACCTAATTAATATTTTGAAACGAAACTTTGGGGATGTTCATCGATCAATGTTAGCTACTTTTGGGGCCCCCCAAAATTTTCGGGCCCCCCCGTGGGGAGGGGCTGCGGACCCCAACTTTTTTTTTTCAAATAGCGACCCCTATCTTGTGATACCTCATTCGAAAGAGCATAAAAAACTAAGAATTTTGGCGCAAACCGCAGATCAATATCTTAATTTTTGACCGAGTTATGATAGGTCAAAGGTCAAATTTGACCTATTTTCAAAAAATCATAACTCCGTTTCAAATTATCGTAATGAAAAAAATGAAACGGGAAAATTTACCAAATTGTAAGCACTTTTAAGTAAAAATCACATAAATTACTTCAAACTAATTTTAAGGGGGGTTTCGGACCCCCAAATACGTCAATTCAAAGGTCATTCAATTTTCCCGCGAAATAAGTCAATTTCCCCCAGATTTGCCTCCACATTAGTTCAGTAAGGTCAAAATCAGTTCAACATTACGTTGGCAAGTCCCCAAATTTTCGGGAAAAGTTTAAAAAAAAAAAATTTTTAACGGTCAAATTTAATCACCTTAAATTTCGTTTTTTTTAAACTTTTCCCGAAATTTGGGGACTTGCCAACGTAATGTTGAACTGATTTTGACCTTACTGAACTAATGTGGAGGCAAATCTGGGGGAAATTGACTTATTTCGCGGGAAAATTGAATGACCTTTGAATTGACGTATTTGGGGGTCCGAAACCCCCCTTAAAATTAGTTTGAAGTAATTTATGTGATTTTTACTTAAAAGTGCTTACAATTTGGTAAATTTTCCCGTTTCATTTTTTTCATTACGATAATTTGAAACGGAGTTATGATTTTTTGAAAATAGGTCAAATTTGACCTTTGACCTATCATAACTCGGTCAAAAATTAAGATATTGATCTGCGGTTTGCGCCAAAATTCTTAGTTTTTTATGCTCTTTCGAATGAGGTATCACAAGATAGGGGTCGCTATTTGAAAAAAAAAAGTTGGGGTCCGCAGCCCCTCCCCACGGGGGGGCCCGAAAATTTTGGGGGGCCCCAAAAGTAGCTAACATTGATCGATGAACATCCCCAAAGTTTCGTTTCAAAATATTAATTAGGTAAAATTTTAGAGGGGGTGGAAGGGACTTTTGGGACACCCTGTATAATTTTGTTAGTTGGGAAACCTAAAGAATTAGGGACCGATTTTCATCAATTCCAGGTTCCTCATCCTCGTCGATCGTGCTTCTTGGGGACATATTCAACGTTCGGGACGTGGTACCGGACCACGACAAATTCAACGACAAAATCAGCTGGGTGCATTTAGTGAGCGACAACTACAAGATGGACCTCATCCTGACCGCAAAAGACCGGCCCTTCTCCATCCTTCCCTCGGACAGATTCGCGGTCACCTTCCGGGAAGACTCGAAATTCATTCGAGGCTCCAAGTTGCCTTTCCGACCGGGTAGTTTCGATGCCGTCATGAACGGCACGCTGTATAAAACACTCGTGTCCGATAACTCGATCCACCCGACCAAATCTGTCGATATTCTCTACATCTCATTTGGTGACTCTTTCCTCAAACTCCGGGCTGCCTCCGGTGAGTTTAGATACTTTAAAAATTGTAAACAACTGTTTATTTTGTTTCAGAAGCTAGCTTTCAAATAAAAAATCTGAGTTGTTCTTTTTTTTCATTTTGTAGCAATTTTAAATGTATTTAGTGCAATCCGTTGGTTTCCGGGTAGCGCAGCGGGCCTATTATTGAAATTGATAGACAAAACTATAGACAAAGACGACAAAAGGGGTTTGAAGGGATCCTATTGGTGGAACCGGGTGGTTGCAATGGACAAAGGAGGTATACCTAGGTAATAGACTAACTAACAGCAACCCATGAGAACCCCTATAGTTAGTAGTCCATCGTTTTCTCCCTTTATCTACAATATTACCAATTTCAACCTATAGGATTGCTCCGTACTCCCTACATCCTCTTTGTCTATAGCTATGTCTATCAATTTCAAAAATCAACCCGCAGGTTGTTTTAATTTGCGATTACTTGGAGAAACTATTGATACTGTATCGGAGTGTTGAATATGTTGCCTATCTACTATGTGAAGGAGCTCCTCTTAGCAGGCCCGCCACATCCCACCTCGGGCCCTGGTACCAGTTTTAAGGTCCGGGCCCCAAGCACGGAGGGGGGGCCGAAGGGCATCCCCCGAGAAATTTTAGAATTTATACGACTAATCGGACGCATTTTGAAGCTTCCATAAAGAATTTTTCCATCAATTTCTGCGGAATAATTATGTTTTTTTTTTTTTTTTTTTTTTTTTTTTTTTTTTTTTTTATACTTTCAACTCAAAAAACTTGCGAATTGTAGCATTCAAAAAATCTTGAATTTTTTTTTTTTTTTTTTGGGGGGGGGGGCATATGATACTATTCTCAGTTCTATGAGGGCCAGACCCCCCTGGACTCCCCCTTCGTTTGTCTCTGGCAAGGGAGTTGAGCCATGAGCCATTGAAGTCGAGGATGCCCAGACTGGAGACTCTTAGCATCTGACGACGGAAGAAAATGAAACGCAGTTACTAAAAATATCCATCTGTACTGAAAATCTTGAAAATAGATAGAAATTTTCCAAGAAGTATACTTACTTTTTTGAAAATTTAAGAAGAATTCTACAGTGCCCCAGCGTGTTTCTGAAAATCTATTCACCTTTTGCGAAATTTTTAGGGTAAATTTTTCATTTTTTCTCACGAAACAAGGGTTGCATGTGAATACGTGGTGGTTTTTCACGGGTAACACGGGCCCCGGTACCAGGGACCCAGTACCCCCCCCCCCCCTTGTAGCGGGCCTGCCTCTTAGGTGTGGAATTAATTGCAATCTTAATTACTCACTACAATTACTTGGAGAAACTATTGATACTGTATCGGCGTGTTGAGTATGTTGCCTATGCATTAATTGAATCCTCTCATGGAATTAATTGCAATTTAAAATTGGAGTAAGTTTCAATTTTTCTGTACATTGCAAATTATCTATCTTTCTGTGAGACATTGCAAATGATGTAATATTATTGCAATTTTACCGCATTAAATTGCACTTTATTGCAAAACTTTATTCCACGGCGCTTCTTGCGGTGCGCTGGTTACAAATTATTACTTTGAAAGTTAATATGGGTACCAGGACCTGATTTAGGGGGTGGCCACATGGACCGCGGTCCATGGCGGAAAATTTTGCAATTATTTTAGATGTAGGTATTAAAAAAAAATAACAAAAGAGAAAAGACGACAAAATCTTTCATTTCCGGTGAGGTATAGTTCCGGTGAGGGTCCTAATTTTGTCGTTTTGCGGTGATGCAAGAGACAGCACCTATATTTAGTCGAGTTATGAGAGATATCAAACACGCAATTTGGCCTGGATCGACACGGCACAGAGAGCAATGATGATTGATGACGTGGACTTGAGATGAAAAGGAGAAGCCCTCGGCGCGGCGGTCGGCACGTAAGTTGTAACACATATTAGCGCCTACAAGACTGCATGAATACTTCACGCATTGCGTCAAACACGGTGCGTTCAACAGCGGTCGGCGTGAGACGCATAGCGCCTACAAGACTGCATGAATACTTCACGCATTGCGCTAAACATTTAGTGCGATCAGCGCGGCGCGGTAGTGGGAGTTAAAATTATTAAACCACATTTATGTTTGTTTTTTCATAATTTTTTCGTTAATTTCTTATAAATCGAAGGCCTTGTCCACACAGAGACAGGTTTACGGAACTTAACTTGCGCGAACAAGTTCCGTGAATTTTTGCTGGTATAGTGTTGACAGGGCTTTCGAAAAAATGTGCCCAACACTAATAAACGCGTCTTATGCACCCAGGCGGCCCATAGGCGGCAAGTAGGTAAATCCGGCCCTGGATGGGCACAGAATATGAGGCCCTTCAAGACGCCAAATTTTCACGTCTGATATTAGACACAGCAGGGCATCTCTAGTTACATAACAGAATATTTTTGGTGACAATTTCATAAGATAGAATGATACCTTCCGAAATTTCCGAAACCGAATAACACTTATTCTGCCGTGCTAAGGAAAAACGCCGTATGAGCCATCAGACGTTGCCAAGTTTCCTCCGATAAAAACCGAATTTACTGGGAAGATTCTGAATATATTTTCCAACATTTTCAGACAATTTTGTTCGCGATTTAATCTAAAATATATGAAAATTTTGAGGAAAAATATACATACATTTCGTCAATAATACATGTTTTATCTGGGGAAATTTGGCAACTCTCGAATGTTCATACGGCGTTCTTCCTTAGCACAGCAGTATTAGGGACGTGCTCCTTCCGGAGATTGCCCTTGAAATTTCACGAAACTTTTTACCGGAAATTTTGAAAAGTTTTTTGAAATTTTGAACTTAAATTTTGCACTTCAAATTATTGAAATTTCACAGGAAAATTTCATAAAATTTCCCGTGAAATTTTATCCTTGTTTCAAATTCTTATTTTTCATGAAATTTTCCCTCTCAGGCTCCTCCTAAAAAGAAAATGCGTTTTGGAATCCGGTTCTGTTACTTGGGAGACACGGGTAGAGTCTTAAAATTTTGAAAGGCACTCAGAGTCTAAAAAATCGTAAAACGATCTTGTATTTGGTCTACATTTAGAGGCAGTTCTGCGGGCCTTAAAACTCTTACAAGGTTCTACCTAGAGACATCGCACCGTGGTTTTTTTTAAATTTCGCTTTCCTGACCAATTGATAGGTGATCTACTTAAGTTTCTCATCATAGCCCATAGCTTCTTAAACACTTTTGAAAAAGACAATGGTTTCTTACTATCACATTGGGATTTGTTGCTAACTTAACAATCCCTCCACAAAAATTGTGATAACAAAGTTTCTTCAAATCACATAACCAAGTCCACATATTTATTCAACGTAAATCTTTTCCATTTGTTTTGCATCTAAAAGAGGGATACAAATATTTTAAGGGTGTCCGCATGCAGGTAGTGCCCTCGGAGTCCAAAAATGACCCTAGTTTCGTCTCATCACATTGGTATTTTCTGGAAATTCAAATTTTTAGAAAAACAAGTTTTTCTGGGAAACCCCCTTTGAGAAATGGAAGTTCTATTAGAGCCTCTAAACGTTAGCAAATTACGAATTTGTTCTATAGCCTTTGTTTTCACACAGACTGGAAGTCAAGAAATATTCAGGGTGCTTTTTGATGCTGAAATATATTAGATCAATTTTTTACCGTAAGCCACATTTTGTTGCACCACTGTGTTCTTGGAAAAATGTTATGTATGTTAAGTTGGTTGTATTATAAAACTGAGAAATGAGAAGTAAGCAAGCTATCCATTATAATTCAAGCCTTTGAGGAGATATGCCATTTCCTTAATCTATCTCCCAACGTTATTGATAATGCATTGATGTTAAACATAGAATGAGGGAAAGGAGTGAAAAAAAAGTGATTTAAAGTCATTGATGCTATTTAGAATTTTATTTCGCAATAATTATTCATAATATTAATCTTCAATTCTTGTTTATCACATTGTTTCAAAACTAAAGTTAAGGTTTCAAATTTAACAGGAGAAAAAAAAAGAAAGAAAAAAAACTTGGAACTAACCCATTTCCAAAGAATTACTCTTTTAAAACGTGCACTTTGAAACCAACAACAGAAAACATTGATTCGAATGATGCGTTCAACTGAGCTAATTTTTAAAGAATAAAAACTAAATTTGGAAGCAAATGTTTTCGGATCTTAAGAGAAGAGTCATAGATAGTAAAGATACAAAATGTCTTGCGATACGAAGTAGAAAGGAAACACTTCACTAAAACGAGGCACTGGAGAGAGAAATACATCTAATGCCTCTAATGGATAGAGAAATTTCCTTTATTCACCTCTTCATTCAAAACAAGAAAACTTGAAGACAATTCTCACTTACATGATCACTATAAAAAATACTCAACAACAGCTGTATGTTAAAATTTTCCTGAGTCAATCATTTTGAATGAGAAAAATACAATTTGACTAATTAGATGCGGTTGGGCAGAAAAATCATTTCAGCAGCAGTAACTTAAATTGCAAAAAGGGATGCTTGTCTGAATCCATTCTTCAACTTCAGGGGAAGAGAGGACAGGAACTATGAAATTTTGAAATTTTCCTGAATACATCTGCGAGAAGAAAATTTATGTACATGCCAAATTGTAAGTACCTCTGAAAACTGGAGCATTTGGGGGTTTTCTATTTCTTGTACTTGTTTTTTTTCTTCCAGAGAGAGCAACAGGATATTTGAATGAAATAGATAAAATTAGGCTGTCGAAGACTGGTGTACGCCATAATCAAAAAGAAGAGTAGTGACATTTTAGAACTTCAGCCGAAAAAAATGCAGACAAGGAATATATAAAATTAAAAGTCATAGAATTTTATTTCAGAAAAGCACCCCTTCATTGTTTTAATACATTCGTTTTTTTGGAGCTTAGAAACAAATACCGATGGGGGTTCTGATGATCAGAAGAATCTTTTATCTATTAGAGAAAGTAGGATATTGGTAAACAAAAGCCATTAACCAATAAATAAGGGTACCCATCCAGTGTATTCAGTTTTTTGAGGGTCAAAAACAACTGTGTATTTATTTTCCAAAAATACACAAAAATCACATCTCATGCCGCAGACTTGACGTTTGGGGGCCCCTTGATAACTGAGGGTAAAAATTTAACCAGCAAAAAACAAGAAACTTGATCATCAAAAAAAAAAAAAAAATTAACAACTCTCTGATCTAAATGCAAAAAAAAGGAGAAAGAGCTGAGCATTCAGACTTCCAGCCTTCTTTCTAGCCTACAAGCACCAAATCAAGAAAATCAATATTTGAGAATTGACATGTTCAGAAACTTTTCCTTCGAGTCACATCGGAACAGAACGGTTGAGGAATAGCTGATAAGAGAGAATACTTAAAAGAGTTTAGATATCTGACGCTTAGAAAACTGCAAGCAGAAAAAAATAACTTACAATGACGCTATTCTCGTTTAAAATATACAAATTTCACTTTAATTGACTCGACAGATAACACCCTAGATGAAATAAAACAAACAACTTTCTGCTAAAAGTAATTTGGCCTCAAACAGTAGGTACAGACTGAAATTGTTGATCTCTTGACTGAGCCAAACGTTAAATCTAAATAAAAGGAAGAAATAAAATGATTGCTTGTACTACATTTAAAAGTATTACATATGCTTAAAAATAGGTACACAATTCCCTCAATATCAACGATTGAATATTTAGGAGGCAACTTAGTTTGATACCTGATGATTAATATTTTCAAAGAGAGGGCACAAGATACAAAAAATTAGATTCTAGAAACAGATTACATGGATACAGCATAAGATGCGTAAATAGAGGTATTTGATGGTAAAATTACTACTGGGAATATTTAGCCTCTTGAGGTGGCTCTACAGAGAAAAGAAAAGAAAATACCATTACTCTGATCATCAACTTTTTGACATCAATGCTCTGATTGGATAAGACACTGACATCCTCAAATTATTTTACAAGACAACACCCTCTGATTCCAAGATATTCGAAATCAGCACATTCTTTGATTTAAGCACTTTTTCTGTTCATTGCACACCAAAATCAGCATTTTTAATGATAAGTCAAAAAATAAAATTGATCATAAAAATAATGATCCAACAGTTCAGTGGTAAAAAAAAGATACCAACAAGACAACTAAAACAAATTTCCAATAAAAATTCCTTGTCAACTTATACCGAAGATGACTAGCAGTCATGTTTAGTACGTGTAAAATTATGTTTTCATATATTTGTAAAATAAAGGATACTAACTCCTCAGACAAATTGACTGATCAAGAAAAAGTAGGTGATAAAATAATGGAAAATCAAGGGAATGCCTTGATTGAAACTAGCAGCCATTGAAAGCAGTGGAAAATTGTTGAAAAAGAGACAGAAAAATGATCACCCTCAGATAATTTAGAAAATGAGGTGACTTTAAAGATAACAGACTGCAGAAAGCAAATTGCATGGAATTGTTTGACATTTCCCTTGTAACAAACTTTCTACACCATTTGACATGAATCAAGTCATCTTAAGTTAAAATTAAAAACTACCACCTACTTGTGTCTGAAACCTCAGGATCGTTGAAAGTAGAGGCCATCTAACTTTTCAATTCCTCTAATTACGCAGCTTATGACATATTGGTGAAGCAGGAGCATTATCACGGAATAAACTGATCAAGTGGACAGAAAATCTAAAAAGCCCTCCCATGTTCCAATCTAATTCAAGTATTATCAGTATCCAAACAAAACAGATATATTACAAGGATGCCACTAGCAGCAGCTTAACTACTAGAGGTGAAGATCATTGACAATTTGACAATCTTTCCAGAAAGACCATAAACCGATCGTTTCTGAAAGATCATTGACAATCACTTCTGAAACAAGCAACAGGCAAAGGTACATATGTGAAAGGAAGTAAACCGATAACAAATTGAATGATGATTGAAACTACAGACATAGCCTGGAAAAACAGGGGGAAAAAAAATTCTAAGGAAAGATTATTGATGTCATCAAATAAATTACTGACCAACGGGAAATGAGAATTTCTGCCTCGGGTTACGTTGCAAAACCATTTCGATTCAGACTTGTCAGTTTGGGCTAGGTACAGTCATAAAATACCTATAGCTCCGCAGGTTCCATGAAAAATACAAATTAAGAAGAACGATGCTCTCTTTAAAAAAATAGTGATTTAAAAACGATAGTCATCATAAAAGAAAGTTGTTTAACGATTAAAAAGGGAGAAAAAAAAAATTCAAAGTATAGAGACTAGAGGAAAAATAAATACAAGCAATAATTCATTCATGTATGGATCAAAAACAGGGGGGCAGTCAGGGTGCATTTTCCCTAAAGCTCTGAATTAAGGGAAGAACTTGCCGGAGCAAACAGATAAGAAAGAGCATGTGTGCCTTTTGACCTCATTTCAGCCTTAGAATAGTTTTGAAACTTCTCCTTAAGATGCAAAATCACCTCCTACACGAAATCATACTCGAACACGTTCACAGCATGCCCATTATGTATTTCAACCAGGCATTGATCCATTTCATGGGAGCCAACTGGTAAGAACGACCAGCGATCACTTGATTGAATTCTTTAAGTCAACAAATCTTCACATGATTTGGACTAACTGGTAGTACAAGAGAATATCTTTGAGAGGGCATCAGCACAGTTACTCCATCCACTTCCGTGAATTTAGTGGCCTGAGTGAAAATTGGTGCCAGATTACTGTGACAGCAAACAAGTTCAACAAGTTTTGCCTAAGGCATTGAATTTCGAAACCATTCTTCCTAAGGGGGTTAAGGGTACGGTTTAAGAAGGACTCATCAATTTTGCTGCAAATAAGATTCTAGAAGCACTGAATTCTGGATTTATCTGTCCTTGAAGTGTGAAAACAAATCTGTGATAGTGCATCTCTATTCAAAAAATGTCGAACTCTGATGAATTCTGAATGATATAAAATCAGACTTCAATTTAACTCCACAGAGACTAATTATTACTGAGAGCTTTGTCACTACTTGTATTACTGAGGGGCTTTACTTATAAAATGTTATCATACCTAGCGTAGCTTTTTAAACTCCAAAATTTAGTAGAGATAACTGTCATGTAGACAACATGGTATTTCAAAATTTCCTATCAAAACCATAATACGCTCACTTAGATTTGATAAAAAAAAAAAGGTAACTAGAGAGAGATTGAAATCAATGATGAATTTGACTTATAAGTCGCCACACCATTTTTTCTGGAGCTAAAATGAGCTAAAAATGCAGCTGCTGAAAAACTAAGTTCAAATCTTTACTAATCATTTTGGCTACGCTAGCGCCACCTCTCAGTTATTTTCATGATAAATACTTTGTAATTATTTCTGTAAGAGACCCACAAACAGCTACTGCAACTATTGCTTAGGAACTCTATATCGCTGCTAGACAATACAAGTATGGACTCGGCAGAAAACTCAGTATTGTCTGAGCTGCAGAGCAATTAAGAATTATTTTTTCTTGGGTCTGAAGACTTTTCCAGAAATTCTGAATTAAAAGTCTTGAAATAACACAGCTTCTCAGACACGGAAAACGAAGACCCGCATCTAGTGTTGGAGAGTTGAAATCAATCATTGATAGTGAATAGAACACCTCAACCAAAAAATATATATAAAACAAATCTAACAACTTAGTTTCTACAGAATAAATCAACAAATTAGACCAAAACTATTCTTGACGAAGTAACAAAAACTACTTACAATTTCATCTATTCTTTGCATCATTACTTGCAAACGCACTACTGAGCTTTCTCTTCACTTTTATATTTCGATTCACACTCGAGCTACCAGAATTGCTTTCGATATATAAGATAGTGTTGTTGTTGTCACTCTCACTGTTACTGCTGCTCACAATGTTACTGGTAAGGACGCTACTTTGAGTGAATGGTTTCCACTTATTCTTTACATAGTCTGCTTCTTTGTCAGTGAAGTTTTTCCACTTGTTTGGACTTGAGGAAGATTTGACTTTACTATTACGAACTATACGCGGTTTGAAAGCGACTTTGGGGTGGTTTGTGAAGTCCTCTTCCCCTGAGAGACTTGCCTTCCGCTTTCGCTTAATACCCACCGAGTCGATCCTATCTGATGCAACTTCTGTATAATGTATCCCTGCACCAGCCAGATTCAGCAAGGCGTCAGCCCCTTCCGCAATTTTCCTCTGTTCCTCAGCATCTTCGAGTCTTTTTGCAGTTGCAAATTTCTGTTCCAACGCTGAGCCACTGAAAATTGAAACAAAAAAGACCTCCTTTAAAATAATACTAGATGAAACGGCTGGTGGATGGATTGAAATATAGCTGAGATTCAATGATTATGTTTACAACTTTTCATGATTTGCTCGTTTTAAGAAATAATGGGTATGCTGCACGCAGGAGAAACAACCAACTAAAATCGCTTTCTCAGGCTAAATTTGTTCAAAAATCACCTTTGTCACATCAAAAAAGTCTAAAATCCACTCCTCAGTACGGAATCTGCAGGGTTTTTGACACTCTTTTTCAAATTTACCGCTTTTGGGGGCAGTTTTTCTTGGTGGCCAGCAGTCAGGTTTGCCTGGAAGAGGACCTAATCTAAATAACGAACTTCGCTTCAGGTGTGTAATCATAGTTTTTCTTAGCCACAGCAAAACTTGTAATCTGTGCAGATGTCTCTGATTGAATCAAAGTGGGGTTTCCACGCCTGAATTTTTCAGCTACCTGGATCGAAAACTTTAGTTCCACATGATCCAAAGTTCAGTCTTCGTAACCGAAATTTTCCGCAAATTCCTCACACATACAACATCTCTATTGCAAGACAGCGATTTGAATTGCTGGTGAGGATATTTCTCAAGGACACAAAAGATGGTGGCAGAGACGAAAAATTTACCTATGGTCTGAGTCAGTTCCATCTGCAAATGCTTCATCGGATGAGGTTGGTTCACTTCTTCCTATTCCATCACTTATCTGGTCCACGATATAGTTATGATCAGCACTTGGACAGGAAGTTACAATGGGCGGCCTTTCACCTTTAGTACATATAAATAAAATACTCACAGATTAGATTTTGTGAACGAGCATACTCATACACACTTCAACCCTATTTTACAGCGCTCTGTGGCGCTCTGCGACACCTAACCGCCACAGACCCCTATCCACCCAAGGCCCTTCTAGGAGATAGCACTGCCTTGTCTAACTTTGTGTCCCCACCCTTTGTCTTCCATACCCTAGGTCTTCTCCTAAAAGGAACCTGATCAGGCATCTATTTGGGCAACCTTTCATTTACTATCCTGCTCACATGACCATATAGAATGGCTGTTTGGTAATAACGTCCAACAGGCTGTCATTTTAACTGCCATGATCTGACGCACTTTATTACTACAGACCAGATTTCTACTAGAAATTCCGGCTACCTTTGTCCAGAAATCTATTACCGTTACACTTAGATAATCCTGTGTCCGTTTTCTCAGCTGCTACACTTCACATCTTTACATTGAAAACTTTTCACTGCAGCAATGTGAATTCTCATATTGTTCTTATTTCAGTGTACTTATGACTATGAAAAAAATTACGACAAATGAGGGTAGGTAGGAAGTTTAAAACAATGGTGCATTTTTAAAACAAAATTCTGCTACTGCTATAAGTTACCCTGCATTATTTACAGACTTTTATTTCGTTTGCCATTAAAAAGGGAGCGGAGGCCTTGGAAACGCTGTAAACGCAGCAACTACATACATACTGAAAAGAGATGTTTGATTTGCTCACTTCAGTGACAAATGCTCAGCACTGTGATTGCTTACCTGATGATTTCAAAAGGATGTTGTGCTTGAGTGTGATCATCGCCGTTGCTGCATCAACATCATCTATGCAATCATTTTCTTCTTGTTTCACAGATGAGCTTCCAGAACTGGTGTCATGAAGAGGTCTAAACATTTCAGGCATAAAGAACTATATAAGTACTAACAAGTAATTAGAGGTACAACTGGTATAAGGAATTTGGATTGTGCACAAAATATTTAATGATGCGCAGATTCCTTGACTACCCGCCCTCTTTTCATTCTTTGAAAGGGAAACAAATATATCACCTTGAGTTCTACTAGGAATTTATTTCAATACATGAAAAAAGTTCACAAAAAAATTTCGAGAGGAATTGTTTGGTTCAAGTTTAAAAAATAAAACATGAGCAAAGATTTGCAATGTTGCATACAGAGATAGGCATATTGAGGGCTAACAAACCATACTGCCTCACCGACAATTTGGGCAAAAAAGAAAAGGCAACTTACCGTATAGCTCCGCAGATAAGACGCACTTTTTTCCCCATTTTAAGCGCCCAAAATCGGGGGTGCGTCTTATACGCGAAACTCGTGCAAATTGCATACCTCACAGGCGCGCCTAAGCAGATAATCGTTCCCCCTGGCCCCTCCTTGCTATATCTCACAACCCCAACGCGTACCATCCTCTTATCTCTATAAACACACTGGTCTGAGTCTAACTGAACGATAGTGACCCATTCCTGCCAACCGACACTCTTTTTTTGCTTTTGAAGGAGTGCAAACAAAGCATAAATTGCCCAACGCATGCCTTCTTTGCAAAACCGCGAACGTAAACACCTTTTTCGACTCGCAATCTGACCAGAGCTAGAATTGAATCTGGCCCATGGTGGGGGGAAGCGTCAGGAAATAGGCCGCGTCTCCTTCGATTCATCGCCATCGAACAATCGAAAGTGGCCACCTGTTGACAAGGTCAATGGCTCACTGCATTTTCGGCACGCGCCGCATGCAGCGCTGGCGCGGCGCAGCGGAAGACATGTCAATCGCCCACTCAATCCCCGCTGTTATCGCACTGTGACTGGAGGAGGGGAGCATGCCGATGCCGATCCCAGTTCCGACTCCGACGCTGAGTCGGTGGCTACCGGCGAGTCAAGCGATGATGAGTATGACACGGAGTGCGAGGCGGAGAGCGACTGAAACCGTCAATGATCCTCTTTCATGTAAATTTTAGAAAATAAATTTGGAAATCAAGAGATTTTTCCCAGGAATGTTGTTTGTTATTTCTTTCTTCTCCTTTGCATTTTTCCATCAAAAACCGCGTCTTATACGCGAGTATTTATTTTTTTCTTTTTTTGCCCCCTCAAAATCCGGGGTGCGTCTTATCTGCAGGGGCGTCTTATCTGCGGAGCTATACGGTAGCTGGATTCTATACTAGCCATGATTGGCTCGCTATGCGAGCTCTCACGCCTAGCCTGGGAGTGCTCCTGGACCCCCTGTTTCTCCCTCCATGAGCTGCCCCTCATAGCTTTTGACTTTAAAAATAATAATAATGAGAAGACAACATCTTCGCCACTTTGGCCATGGCCACCATCTTGGATTTTGGAATTTTGAAAATCTGACCAAAAATTCGAGTTTCCCATCGAAAGGTACAAATTTTCACAAAAATCCGTCGAAAAATACCCCCTGAAACCTGACATTTTGTCTAAAATACTGTGATGTCACGCGACAGGATTGAACCTGTTCCGCGCAGTGCGCATAAACAACCTCGTATCCCCAATGCATTAGTATAGGGAGAAACAACTTTTCTTCCTTGAAGGCTCCAGCAGCATTTTTTTCTAAATTTGATTTTTCAGACATGTAAAGGTGGTTCTTAGCTTCATTCTTGCCAATTTTGAAGGAGATCGCTTTGACAGTTTTTATGTAAAGTGTTGATGAAATTTTGGCGACTTAGCTTCATATATTTAATTATAAAATTCACAAGCTGATGATTTTAGTTTTTTTCCAATTCTGTAGGGGAGCGCTTCAATAATACTGTAATCTATGAAAAAAATTGCAAACCTATACATTACAAAAATGGCATAGTTTTCTCTTCGTTCTGCAAAATCGTCAGTTTACAGATAGGCTGTATTCTTCATTAGCCATCGATATCTTGACTACATCCCCAATTTACAATAATGTTTTGGATTTCATTACTTGTAAGTGAAGAAAAGGGAATTCATTGACTTGATTGACAACTGACATCATTGACTAACAACTGGAGAAATGCTATTAAAATTTGAAGTTAAAAAAAGAGGAAGACTTGAAATGTTGTTTAAAGAGACTAATTTCAACTTGCCTGTTCTGTTTAACATTCCATGTCTTGTAAGGGTTATTAGGAGTTTTCGTGATTGCTTGAACCAAATTGGGTCTGTAATTAGGGTCAACCATCCACAATGAGCCTTTCCCTAGATTCTAAAAAATAGGAAAAAAAAAACAACTTATTAATGATTTCCTGGTATAGTAAAGGAAGTATAAAAAACGAGTATCAAATCTACAAGGGTCATTGGTAAAAAAAGTGTATATTTGTATTACCTCAAAAACGAATGAAGATAATAGAAAAAGGTAAAAACTGTCTTATCCACCAAATTTTTAAGCTTCCAAAAACGCCCTTGTTTTCTAAATTTGGTCTAATGGTTTGCAAGTGATGTCATATTTTCTATATTCAACTCTTGCCAATGCGTATCTAAAAACTCATGTCCAGTAGAACTTGTCAGACAAGCATACTTTATCACCTTAAGGTCATGACACAAGCTGAAACATAGCTATGGGCAAAGGTTCCCGACAAAATAATAAGCAAGACTTTCTTTCATAGATGAGGTTTCAATTTGCATGTTATGAAACTACGAAATAATCAAATTCAGATACGATGAGCTGGAACTTATTACATTCGAAGAGGAATGAATTATTTTACCAAGGCTGTGAGTAGATTTGGTAGCTACTTCATTCTAAAATTATGTTTGATGGTCGAAATTCAATTGTATGACCCCAATTTTACCATTTTATTATTAAGGGAGCAAAATTAGAAAAAGTCCATCATAATATGTAGAATTTGGGAGAAAAAATTACGATTTTCCTTTAATTGAAAGCATTCATAAATCAAATGATGTGAAAAAATAGGGCTGAGCAAAAAAGTTGGAAGGAGTTGGAGACTGCAAATCAAAGTATGCTGACAATACCAAAAGAAGCAAAAGAGAAAACTTACGGGAGCTTTTTCCACTTTGGTGAAGCACTTGTTTAGGGAAAGATTATGACGGACGCTGTTCTTCCATCCAGTAGGCGCATTCCTGTAGAATGGGAAGTGTTCTAGGATCCAGTTGTAAATTTCTTTCACAGGCAACGCTTTCATCGAGGAGTCATCAATTGCCATGAAGATGAGGCAAGAAAATGAATAGGGAGGTTTTGATGTGACATGGATCTGTTAGAATTGAAATTGAAGAATTAAAATTAAACGATAACTTTAACGAGTTACTGCTGCAAAATCCTGCAAATAAGAGGCCTGAAAAATGTAATGCCAATTTTGGACTTTTTCAACACCTCCAATTCTTTTTTTCTTTTTTTGAGATAATATAGCCAAGGCATTGTTAATGTTTTATTCAATTACTTACATTGTGTGTGAAAGCTTTTCAGGGCATGGTGCCCTATCATCAGCGCTTATTATAAACAAACATGGATTAGTATTCTTCTGTGACACTCGACAGAATGAAAACTCCCTGAAAAATTACATCATGCTGCTGACCCAGATCCCCCTCCCTCCTCAATTACAACACTTAAAAAAATCATTATTAAGAGGGTAGGGGTGCTGAAAGTTGTAAGTCTTCTCTCAAATTTAGTTAACCTTTCCCAAAGTCGCCGGAGAAAATGAAATTCTCTCCTTGACCAATTTCATTGAAGATCTCTGACATTTGTGGAGATGCAGGACGTTTAAAAAGACATACTTTGAAATAGTATTCACACAACATTCATTCTTCAAAACATAAAATGCATTCTGGAGGACAAGTAAAGTGATTTCACAGGTTTTTTTTTAACCTTTCATCACTGTATTCAACCTTTTGTGGTTTTCCTGACTTCTAAAAATTCCCTGACAATCCTAACATTGCCTAATTTCCTCTAACCATGGCAACCAACCTTTCTCATTTTTTTTTTCTATCAAATGTCATTCTCAGTTGCCCTACAGACTGAAGAAAAGGAAAGGAAGAAAATATAATATTTTTATCCAAAAAGTTGAACTTTACCAAACCTAAGACACCTCATGGCAAACAGTGAAACCAGAGCCAATGATCTAGCACCTCGGTGTTTCTCACAAAACTTCATAGTAGATTAGATTATTAGATTGAGAACCTTGCTACATGCAAGAGCTTCATTCTGCCACAATAAAAAGCAGTAGGAACATTCATGCGATGTCTGAGTCGACTTTTTCTTAGGAGTAAAATTGGATTTTATGACGGATATGGAATGTAAGGACATTTTTCCCCTTGAAGTTTATCAAACATCACTAAATTTTGCCTAAAATTGAATAGAAACAAAATACCTTGGGATCATAGGGTATGTGATGGGGGTGTTTTTTGGGAGTTCCTACAGCAGACATAGGGGTGGGGCTTGAAGAATTCACACTAGAACAAGTCGAATCGCTCGCTGAATCGTCTACAAAATCACTAGTCGGTGATTCTTGGGTATCGCTAGGAACATTTGTTCCAGGTGTCTTGCTGACTGCTCCCGCAGAAGCTGAGGCGTTTGGACGCAGTTTAATCCCTAGAATTGGAGAAAAGAATAGAATTAGGAAATAGAAAACATCGCTTTTTAAAATAAAGAACAAGTGATTTTGCGGAGTAAAAAAAATTAACATCCTCACATTATCACTGAAAATCGAATTAGAATTAGCAATATATATTTTTAGAATTTTACAACTCACATGGTAAGAGCATGAATGAGAGTTTATGACCAAATGCAGTTCCAGCTAAGAGGCTAGAGCTCAACAATAATGATAGCCTTATAGTCCAATTCCGTTTGATGTCTATTATTTGTAACTATTATTTCTAACGTCTAGAGAAAAGACATATTCAGAACTTGTAATTACTTTCTGAAGGAGGAAGGTTGACAGAAGAGTTGAGCTCAATACACACGAGACAGGAAGACTTTTAAGGAGGGAAAATTGTTCAATTTTGGACAATTGGGTTGTCATTATGATAAAATGTAAAAGTTGGAGTAAAAATAATGAATAAGAAACATAAGGGGAAAAAATACAAACCTTTCAACAAGTTTTTATCTTGAAGCCAAGATAAAGAAGTTAAATCATCGTCTGATTTCCCAGGCTTGTTATTAGAGTTATCTGTTGATTCCTGTTTCAAACAACCGGTTTGCGTAAAATCAACCTCAGCAGCAGTCGCTTCGACTTCGATTTCAAACTCTTCCTGCAACACAAGGTAAAAAAAAAATTAATTTTTCTTTCATCAAGCTCTTCAAATTAGAACACTTATTTTGGTCCATAGGAGATAAAAATTTAGAAAGGAGCAGATTTTCATCAGCACTGAAGGATATGACAAAGGTCAAAGGAACTAATGCATGTACTCGTGCAATGGATAATATTATGCTCTGTCTTTTCAAAGGACGATATCTCTTGTGATATTCTGGATTTTGACAATCTTGATGCTAATTTTTAATTTTAACATTTTTTTGATAATGTACCGGATTGTAACATCAAAATATGATTTTGTAACATTTATGGCTGACTACAGCATGAGTGTTGAATATTTGTATTTGTTAACTAGACAAGAATGAGGAGGAATAAAGTTATGCCATTGGTTTATTTGTTTCCGTCATCTTCTTTGTCTTCAAGACTTCTTCTTTGTTCTCAATCTTGTCTTGTGCAGTTGACAAACACAATTTTACAATAATCAGGCAGCAATTTGCATTCATTCATAGTGTGATATACCTTGGGCTACAAGGTTACAAACCCAAAAATTCAGTAAATAATCACCAAATAGCAGATGATTGACAGGTAGTTCTGACATTTTAGGTAGTTATTCTCAAAAACATTGATGTGCTCAATTTTTAAAAAAAAAAAAAAAAAAAAAAAAAAAAACTTAAAACGAATACACAAATTAACACTATCTACATGCATTTAATCTACAAATGTACAAGTAGAGGAGTAAGGAGGGTGGAAAATGAGGGCCATTTTAGCTTGTGACTTAGATATGAACATATTATCATCAAAATAGTAAACCTGAGGTAAACGTCTGAAGTAGTGGTGAAGAATCAATTTAGACTTGAAGCTTAATTTTTTCTTCAAAATGCAGCAAGGAAAGTGTGCAGTGTAGTAGCATGGGAATTAACTACTTACCAATGCTTTCATTTGAAATGAACATCACTTACTTGACTAAAAATGAGGAATGTCTCTCATTTGATAAAAAATGCGAACACTTAAAAGTCACATATGATTATTGTGAAAAAGTCGGGCAAAAGTAGACTTAAGGAGGACGGCCAAATGTGCGGTTCAGTGTGGCATAAAAATCAGATTAGGGTAAAAAAAAAAACAATTCCTCTCTTAGATGCCAGGCACTTTTTAATACTCTCCGGAACAGAGGATCAAAATTTTAGATCACAATCTGCTGTTTTAATAATATTACAGGCATTAGAGATGCATTTTTTCTGAGGGAGGCAACAGAGCCAGAATTTGGAAAACTACATATCAAGTCAAATGGTGCAGGTCCTGCAAATTCTGCACTACAGGAACTATGATTTTCCAGGCAGGGCAGGGCAGTCAATATGCTGCCTTAGATTCCGAAAGTAATGACCTCTGAAGCCTTGAAAAGCAAAAAATAAGTGAATAAAGATCATGATAACTGATTCCCTTCCCAATGTTTCAAAAAACAATGCAAAGGCAGTTCTTCAATTTGAAAATGCGAAAAACTAATGAAGCAACCAACACGAAGTCCTTGACTTTGTAGACAAGCAAATAAGTTATTATGTATTACACAAAAATTTAAAAAATTAAATTCTCTTCATGGTTTTTACCTTGATATTGAACTTATTGGGCGCAGTTAAAAAATGAGCACTGAGGGCACCATTCTGAACCATCGCAACTGCATGTTCAACTTCAGACACCAGCGGCTTTTCTGGTGCCATTTATATAACCTGCATCAAGAAGAAAAGATTTTGATTTGAAAATAGTAAAAACAATTACTTCGCATGCGATACCCATCTTAAGATCTGACAGAAGATCTTAAGAAGTGACACAAGTCCTCCAGTGCCTAAATGACCTTTCGGACCAAATAATGAATGCTCTTCTCGACCCCCCCCCCCCCCCAAAGCAATAGGTATTTACTATCACTTTACACCCCCTTACAGAGAGGGTAAAAATATTTTAGTTTCAAAAACAAATGCGCAGGGTGGAATCCAGTAACTTGGCTCTTCTTAATTATGTTAGGGCAATTACTTCTAATACTATTCTGAAAGTATGGTACTTTTGTTTAGTCATCTGTAAAGATAAAAACCAATAATAATTCAATGTAGACCCGACTAAATGGTTTCCTTGAGATTTCTCTTGCACCTTACCTATTCAAAGGCTACTAAGTTGCTTCCAGAAACTTTTGAGTTCATGCAGATCAGACACTCGAAAGTTTTTTTTTTTTTTTTTCATGTTAGGATAGATAGATGGATACTTCAAAAGGAGGTTTCAAAGGAAGTATCGATTGAAATAGTCATTGAGAAAGTTCATACCACAGACACATAGACATGTATACGAGTCAAGCAATAAGAAGGGTTTTTGGAATGTTAAAAAAAATCATAGCCTGTTGAAAAGTCACACAGCAATTATTGCATTCAATCTGTAACCAGCGGTGCTTCAAATTACTTGAAAACAGAATTTCATATTTCTTAGATGTTTCGTGATATGTTCAGGGAGGCTAGAGAATATGCAAATCTGCATGTAATTAGAAAGTGAGCATTCAGTAAAACTTATTTGATAAAAATTTCAAAACAAGATCTCTCCTTCATAGATTTCAAGATAGTTTTAACTATGGACTCCACATCCATAAAGATAGGCACCTTCGCTTGAATGCACAAGTAAGAGCCTAAGATATGCTCTGAGAGATTGACTAATTAGCCAGAGTTACTTTCTACTAGAATGAAGGGAAGGAATAAAACAGTCATTTCATGGAGGAGGGGCTCAGAATTTTCGGAAACTAAATAATCGAGACATCATAAAACAGACTAATTGGAGAATGCAGAATATTTTAGGTAATGTCACGATCACCAAAAGCAGAATAACTTTGGAAGATGCCTCTCAACTAATATGGGTGCCTGGCTCTCATTCCTGAGAAAAACACAAATGCCTACTTAACTTGTTGGTTCTAAAGCACCAAATGCAGGCCCCTAACCACATGTTACAGGAAAAGGATTGAAAATTAGCATGGATTAATGAAATTTTTAAAGACGGAAAACTCCCAGCCTCATACACGGAAGATTCTTTCGATTTGTTCCACCATAAACAACTCCCATTAAAGATGATGAGTCCTTGAAACATATTTTACAACAGGATTGAAAACTAGGACAAACACCTAAACACAAAATTCTCCACTGAGACGTATTGGAAAGGTGGATTTGTGGGAAAAGGAGATCAAACAGATACAACAAAATCAATCATGAATTATTACAATGTAGAAGAGGGGCTGATGGCTTAACGTGTGTTATGAAACTGACTGGGTGGTTAGGGTTGAAAGAATTATTCACCTACATCAATAATACAAGATGTGGATACAAGAAGGGAGAAAAACTAAAGTCACAGGAAAACACTAGGCAAACTGATCATGTGCATGATGTGTAAAACTTCCGTAAAAGTGCAAACTTAAGCAAAAAAGATGATGCTACAACAGCACATCATTGAGGTTCTGGTATTGCGAAACAAGTTCTGTGCAGTCACACAGTATTACGAGACATTTAGTTACAGAGCTTTTGAGTGGTTACAAGTTCCGGAGAGAAAACAAAATTGAAGAAGCAAAGAGTCACAAAATGCGAAAACACAGTTATTTACCTGAACTTTCACTGAACTTTAAACTGATAAGCATTTCAGAGAATCAAACTGCAGTGATCCACATCTATGAAGATCTAATGAAGGAGCGGAAAAGATTATGTATAAGTACAAGATGAAAGAGCTGAACTAAGAATATTTGTAAAATCAAGTAAGTGTGTTAGTCCCGAATTAGCTTGAAGCTGTAGAGAGCATCTTAATTTGGTACATGGATGGTGACATACCAGGACCTTAAAACTAGCTCACAGTCAACCAACTGAGTTGGATTGAACAGCCTTTAGAGCATTTACAAAATTTTTCGAAGTTTATTTGGATCGCGTGATAAAACAATTAACCGAAGTAAGAACCCGGGTCGGGAGAAAAAACATAAATGGTCCCTAACAAATTAGGTCAAGAATCAGCCATTTATGACGCGTCTTCATTAAGATAACAGTTTTACGTGAGTCGTCAGCCTAACTCAAAACAAAACAAACTTCACTCGACGACATAAACAACTGAAAATTAACGGGTAATGTGTCAGGGATTCGTTAAATCGTGATAAAAACACACTCACCTTACACACCATTAATATATTACGAATAACGCGTTATGACTCTCAAAATTTGGCGTATCAAAACACATGTACGGAAGTTCCAAATAAAATAAACAATGTTCGCTTGCAATGTCGCAGGTGTAGTCCGCCGCCGCCGCTTGGCTTGGTCCACTGACGCGTAGAATTTGCCTACCTCTCTAATTCTCGGTTAAATAATGGAATTAATATGAAAAACCTCTAAAAAATAAATTGTTTAAATAAGAGTTCATGCTATATAAAATTCAGGATTACTCCTTCAAAATTATTGTTTTTTCACAACAATTATTCCAACCACGAGGGCTCGTAGGGAAATTTTTCATTTCGAGGGACTTTGGAGTACAAATATGGTCACACTGTTTTGTTTCACCTTGGCTCGTGGTGACGTGCATGTTGCCTAGCAAAACTTTTTCGGGCGAACATTTCGAAGTTGTGAGCTGTGGGTTATGGCTTATGGAAATGGATGACTTGGTATGATATCATAAGCACTTCAAGTTCTTTATGGCCAAAGTGTTTCAAAATGGGTACATGCAAACAAATTCTCGATGAAGAAATATTTGTGACGAATTCCAATTTTAGCCGTCAACATACCTGACACATGGGCACATTGGGAAGTGAGCCTGAGCATGCAGTTGCAGGACTCAGGAGTCATAAGGGTCAAAAACTCACTGATTATACCTACTCAGGTACTTTTTGAGTTTATGTCAAAAGATACTATGGGAAGCTTTGAGCGCATCAAAAAGGTTTGTTCAGTTTATGTACTTATTATTTCAAAATTCCGGCCTTCCCCTAAATAGCGTAAAAATTAATGTAGGTATATTTTATTCTTCTTTCAGTAACAGCGAACTGTAAAGGCTTAGAAAAGCATTATTTTACTTCATCAAATTTTACTCCTATTCTTTTTCTCCTTATTTTTATGAATCTTCAAAATCAAAATAATATTGTTGATATTGAGCCAGAAAAATGTATTTTAAAAAATCTTATCAGCGTCCTCTGTTGACAAAAATGGGCCTTTGAGTCCATTGAAGAGCTTAGAAGTGGCCACAATGCCACAAAATTTTTTCGTGGTTTGCGGTGGTTGTGGTTGTGACGAGGGGTGGAGCGGGGGCTCTAAGAACTAGCTACTCGTTTTCTTTGCTGAGGTTTATTGGTATTGGGTAAAATAATTGAGTACGTGGCTAAACTTTTCCAGGACGGGCTATGCTGAGCCGTGGCACCCTCCGTTCCCTTGCATAATTTGGAATTGGGAAGTGATTTATTTTTCGGAGAATGAATATCAATACAGGGTGAGCGAAAAGTCCCCGACCCCCCCTCTAACTTTTGAACGAATTGAGCTAAGGAAATGAAACTTTGGGAATGTTCCTATCTCAAAGGGGACCATCTTTTGAGGGGGTCAAAATTTTGGTCCCCCCTCAGGGGGGGACAGGGGCCCCCCAACTTTTTTTTTTCAAATAGCAACCCCTATCTTGTGATACCTCATTCGAAAGAGCATAAAAAACTAAGAATTTTGGCGCAAACCGCAGATCAATATCTCAATTTTTGACCGAGTTATGATAGGTCAAAGGTCAAATTTGACCTATTTTCAAAAAATCATAACTCCGGTTCAAATTATCGTAAAGAAAAAAATAAAACGGGAAAATTTACCAAATTGTGTTCGCTTTTACGTAAAAATTGCAGAAATCACTTCGATTTAATTTTAAGGGGGGGCTCGGACCCCCAAATACGTCAATTCAAAGGTCATTCAATTTTCCTGCGAAATAAGCCAATTTCCTCTGGATTTGCCTCCACATTATCTCAGTAAGGTCAAAATCAGTTCAACATTACGTTGGCAAGTCCCCAAATTTCGGGAAAAGTTAAAAAAACGAAATTTAAGGTGATTAAATTTGACCGTTTAAATTTCGTTTTTTTAACTTTTCCCGAAATTTGGGGACTTGCCAACGTAATGTTGAACTGATTTTGACCTTACTGAGATAATGTGGAGGCAAATCCAGAGGAAATTGGCTTATTTCGCAGGAAAATTGAATGACCTTTGAATTGACGTATTTGGGGGTCCGAGCCCCCTCTTAAAATTAAATCGAAGTGATTTCTGCAATTTTTACGTAAAAGCGAACACAATTTGGTAAATTTTCCCGTTTTATTTTTTTCTTTACGATAATTTGAACCGGAGTTATGATTTTTTGAAAATAGGTCAAATTTGACCTTTGACCTATCATAACTCGGTCAAAAATTGAGATATTGATCTGCGGTTTGCGCCAAAATTCTTAGTTTTTGATGCTCTTTCGAATGAGGTATCACAAGATAGGGGTTGCTATTTGAAAAAAAAAAGTTGGGGGCCCCTGTCCCCCCCTGAGGGGGGACCAAAATTTTGACCCCCTCAAAAGATGGTCCCCTTTGAGATAGGAACATTCCCAAAGTTTCATTTCCTTAGCTCAATTCGTTCAAAAGTTAGAGGGGGGGTCGGGGACTTTTCGCTCACCCTGTATATCACGATCATAGACGAAATTATGAGGGACGTGGCGTTGAAACTTAATATGGAACGACATTATTGTTCTTATTTTTTTCTCCCCTGTACCTCTCTTTATAACAGGAAGAAGCGAACCCCGCCTGAGTTCCGAAAAGTTTTCGTTGTTTTGTAGCCAGGACTTACAAATGAGCCGCGGTTAAGTCTTGCCTCCACTTAAAGCCAATGGCATAATTGGGGAGGGGGGTGTCCCGCGGTCTAAACCCACCGATGGATTAAAACAATTTTCCTGAAACTCGTCATTTTTTCCTGAGCATGACTCTCCGGAATTTTTATGCCCAAAAGAGTACCCCCCCCCCCCCCCCCCCCCGTGAACACTCTCAAAATATCACGGTTTTGCGCGTAATAATTGTGAAAAGTTGCTCATGTGACACAGCGCAGGCATAAAAGACGGAAGTAAATTAGGAATTGATTCCTTACTTAATTCATTAAGGGACTCAAAAAAAAAAAGTAAAAACTGGGGTCCTGAAACCGGAAATTCCAGAAGAGGAGGAGGAAATTCGAGCCACATCGAGCACGCCCAAGTGGAATTGCCAACTCTTACCAAAAAAACCCTCACACATGCAAAGTATCATAATATCACATGCAAGGCTCCTTTGCTTACTTATTTAATTTCCGATTTTATTTTGTCTCCAGAGGTGAACTGCAATCAGAAATTTCAAGAAATCTGTTTTCTTAAATCATTTAAAACTTGAATAACTCAATTATAAGATGAGTCCAAATGCAATCATTATGAAACGTAAAATGGGATTTTTTAATTCTAAAATTTGGTACCACTGCTGTTATCACCTGAACAAATATTGTCACGTGACTAAACAGTAAACACCGCTAACGATACGTGATAACGAGTGCACGGTGCACGTGGTAATTTATGATTTACGGATTTTGGATTTTGTTAATAGTTTTTCCTCTCGTGCGCTCTTCTGATTTTGCATGAAAGTTCTTTTCCACCGTAGAAAATTCATGGTAATATCTCTTTTCATGATTTCACTTTCTACTAGGCATGCTTGACTACATTCCTCACTGAACGAATATCACCAAGAATGACTTTAGGCAAATGTCAGACTTTGCTGTTGTGCAAATTTTATTAGTTTGACAGAGTGGATTTAACCAAATGGTCCTAAGTACTTCACAGTTATTTTGGCACTTGTGGAGAATGTGCAAATTATGATGGAGGATTCTGTGAGGCTTGCCAAAATATGGCCCAAGTTCTTTAGGGTTATATCTACCTTACTACCTAAATTTGAAACGCACAAAATTGCAGGACTCCTACTGTTATTGCAATGAATAAACTTAACTCTTGAACTTTGGAAATCCCTGAAGGAGAGATCTTTCCAGACCCCTGACCATGGCACCAAGCAGAGCACTAGTTGTAATCCCTACCTCAGGCCTATCTCCGATAAGTTACGTCTATTGTTTGCGTAACAATGGGAACATATCATATGAAAATTATTTCTGAGGCCTCGTCAACATGAGTATGATACGAGGAACTTTGGGCAAAATCGTTCCAGGAACTTGTTACAACTTCCCTGTAACTTGCTCCTGAAACCCCCGGTTTGTGAAACTAATAGGTACATCCTAAGTGTGCTCGTGCGGGCAAGGCCTTATATTATTTACTTTTTCATGATGAAGAAGCAACCAATGAAAAAGCAGTTACGATAAGAGGGGTTAGAAACCCTGTATTAATTTCTGTAACCTCCTCAAAGCTGGTTATTGATTATTACACGTTGAAAAGTACGGACAATTTGCAGGGCTGGGCTATAAATGTTTTCAATTTCATAAATCCTGCCCACCGAAAGTAACATGCAAACACTGTAGAAATGTCCTGCACCACGGAGGAATATTACAGTTGTCATGCCGAATGAAACACTACCATTTTTTATCCACCCGCTATCTTTAACTTTCCTGTGAACACAGTCTACCAAAATAGTTCTGTGTAAATAGTTAAGAACCCATTTCTTTATGTCAGCTAGCTATCTTCAATTTTTAATTTTTCATGCTGTTTCAGATTCAACCTATAGAGATTATAATATCTTTGGGAAAATCACTTCTCAATTTTTCTCCGGAGTTTCTCTAAATTTTTTGAGAGAAAAAAATCGGTAACAATGGAACAGGTGATAGATTTACTACAAACCTGTTTGGAGTCATCTCAAGAAGATTTCCAGCAGATTCTGTCCTCTTTTACGGAGCACAAAGTTTTTTTACGCAAGGTAAACATGCCAACTAAGTTTCTTTCTCTTACGCATTCAACCACCACTTTCAGCGAAAGTTTTCAAACGTTCTCAGTCAAAGCGGCCTCGGGCCAACTTTTATTTTTTTTCAATTTTAAGGATAGTTAGGTATTTTCGGCATCCCTTTTATCTCATTTTATTGATAGCGTCCTCCTAGATAATGTTACTTTGATACATCAATGATGAAACTACTTATCGAACAATGAATCTAGATTATAGCGTTCGAAAATATTTGATCACATTTGATTTTTTCTTAAAAATACTGCTTAAAATGTTTCCACGAAATTCTCTAAAAATATTCTTGAAAAGACAATGGAACATTAAACAAAATGTTGTGGAAAAACAATGATAAAAGTCAAATGTGTGAAGATCGCAACTCAGGTACTTTCTCAAAACTGAAAAATACTTCTCAGTTCATTACTTTCGAGTCGAATTTAGAAGCCTCTGCAAGCTTCATGGAAGGTTACCAAGGTAATTTAGCGGAGCAAGTAAACCAAGATATTGACGTTTTTGAATGCATGAATCCTACTTCCAGTGCTTTCTGCGTTGATTTTATATGACACTTTGAATAACACCCGGTAGGAAAGGAACGCTGCTTGATTGAGAAGTCCGCTGAAACCATTGTGGTGCGCAATTCTAGTCATGTAGACTTAGGTCTTTCTTGTGGGCAGAAAATTCAAAGTTTTTGTAATAAATGCTAAATAGATGCATTAATATCTTGTAGAAGAGCCATTTTCAGTAATTTTTCTTACTTGAATCGCACTTTATGTGAAATTTTGCAAAGGAAACATATATTAGCCTAAATTCATATTTTGTTTACCTAGTTGTCCATTTCTGTTGATGAATTCTAGTGCACCTCTGACTTTGATTGCTTAATATTTTTCAGGGTTTCAAAGTGGATTCTGTTGTGAGTCAAATAAATGCTTTATTGAACTCTGATGATAACCGTGCCAAGGGTGTTTTACTTCTCCATGCCTTTTTGCCACAGTGCAGTTCTTCAGTTTTAGCAACTCATGGATTTTTCTGGATGCAGCAATGTCTTAAATCAGCTGAACAAGATGCTGCAATACTCATTCTTGAACTTCAAACCCTAGGTAAAATTGTCCTCAAACCCCTCTTGCACAAATTGACATTCCTGTAATACTTCTTTTTTCCTTTTATTTATCGTTGATGGTAGGCTAAACTGCATTATGGGAGTTTTGAAACAATAGCCTAACATGGTTCACTGGTAAATGTTTCTGTGTCCAGTTATTTTCTATGGATCTTCTTTCTTTCCTGTTCGTCCCTGAGGAAACACCAAGCTCAATTCCACTTTTTAAAGATCTGAGCATTGTTTTTGTATTATTAACTTGGTGCGGGTGGGCGCTCAAAATTATCACAACCATCAGCAGACTCCTCTAATGGCAGCATTATTATGTTTTAGGTCATCTTTTTACATTGTCAGCTGAATCTATTGACCTGAGAAAAAATGTTGTCAACACTCTGTTACCGAAGTTCTTTGATAAATTAGACGGAAAAGGTTCAAAAGAGGTAAATATTTGATGTGATATTTCTTTCATTTATTTTTTTTAGAGCACCGAAACAGTTTGCTGAAAGGATTGCTGAATCTATTTTGAGCTTCCAGATACTTAGTTAACCTTATGGTCGGATTTGAGTAAAGTTGTTATGATAGTCAATTCACTAAATACTTTTACCCCTTTTTTTTCTCTCAATTTTTAAAATGTAGCTCCTTGAGATGAGATATTTTCTTCTTTTTATCTTAAAAAATTCAATTTTAAGAAATTTTCAGAAATCGGTTCATTTTTTTGACAGTTTATGTATAATATGAAAAATAAACCACGGAGAAAAAGTATAGCTAGTTGTCCTGAGAACCAGTCCTAACTTGATATTCTCGAAAGTGTAGTTTTGCCCTGATTAACTGGCAATCTGCCAAAAATTCATGTGATTATTAAATAGCATAAAAATTGAAGAAGATTCAACAGGATGATAATATGTATTAAAAAATGTAAGTTTAAATTGAGAAATCCCCACAAGGATGCCACTAAGCCATGTGTTTTTCTTAATTTTTCTCTTATCCCCCACATAAAAAACTGTTAAGGAGAATACTGGAGAATCGGGTATTGGAATTTCTTCCTTACATCACTCAGAAGCAACAATGCTGACCTACAATCCTAAAAATTGATTTTTATATCGTACGAAGGGCGTAAGTTTGATTTAAAGCACACCGGGTATTTTGTGTGCTGTTTTGTCTCACAGATGACAAGAAGAAGTAATTGAATTTTGTCGTGAAAATTATTCATTATACACAAAGTACATACTCCTAATGTACATATTGGTAAGTGTGGATTCATCCTAGATTTAATACCTTTAGTGGCACTGATGATAGGCTGCCTGCCCAAAATGCATCTGTCATGAAATTCGTAAAAGTCGTCACAAGTGAGTTTTTTTCTCAAAGTTTTTAACCTTTATTAAATTTTAAAGTAAATTAATTCCCTAAGTTCTGCATCAAAGTTTCATAATTATAGCTCAAAAGTATATGTATTAATTAATCTGCAATTTTGCTTTTCAGATTCGAGCTGCAAAAATGAAGTGCCTAATCAATGTGATGAGTCATTATGCAGGAGCCTGTGGTTTACGTAGAGTGAGTATCATGCAAAAATAATTCATTCTTGCCCTTTTGACAATTTTCTATGCTTAACTGCCAGCTCTTTTTTTACAAGCCATTTTTTTTTAGCTGATAAATTCAAGAGTCGTATACAATGCAGCAAACTGTTTTCACAATGGGTATGTTGAACGCAAGAGATATAGTTGAGTGAATAGACTTTCACTGGAAAAATTTCATGAAAATCATGATGGGCACATCATAAAAATCTGAAATCCACCTCTTAAGTGCGCAATCTACATAGTTAAAATACACCTTTTCCAGTTCCCCACGTCTGCAGGTAGTTTTTCTCTGTAGCCTTCAATCATGTATAGTGTGAGAAAGGCAGGGAAACCTAACTTGAGTAAACAAGCAATCTTGTACGGTGTCACAAACTTTCCTTACGTGGTTTTTTAGGTGTGGACCTGTGTAATTCTAACCCCAGAAAAATAAGACCATAAGGAAATACGTTTTCTATGAGTACTCCCTGTTTCTTTTATTCAGTTTTTGAGTTCCTGAATATCAGCTTATATTTATGTGTCAGGAAATGATATAAGAATGACACAGGAATTAGATCTACCAGTTCGAAAAAATGTATTACTTTGTTGAAAGAAATAAATCTGAATAGCAGCAAAAATTAAACATGAGTAGTCTCATTATGCTTCTGTGTGAAATAATTTTCTGGTCCTTTCAGATGCAATACAAATGGACCAGTTTTATATGGAGGTACACGGAAGGGTATGCCATTTCCTTGGACAAAATTCGGTATCAGAGACAACAAGAAAATTTTGCAGGCATGCTATACACAAGTTCCCATGTATTTTAGGCTGTTGAATTCACTAATTACCTCGGTTTATATCTTTCATGCACCAATTTTCCTGAAGATTAAATTTTACTGGAAAAAGGACCTCTCAAAGTAAATTTTGATTTTCCAGAAAATTGGGTGCAGGGGAAAAACTGAGGTTATTGTCAAACTTACAGCTAAAAATTACGTCAGAAGAACTCACATTATCTCCAGGGTTCTCTAAAAAAACTTTTTTCACAAACCTGCCTTTTTCAATTTTTTTTTTCGTAGGGGATCATCGATAAGTTTATTCAAAAATCATTGAAAGTGATGAGTGAAGATGACAAGGAATGGCTAGCAGATGCATGCAAATGCTATTTACTATTGGCTCAATGTGGTGGCAGCGGGAATCAAGGATCCATTCACAAAGGGAACTGGAGTCAACAGGTCCAAGTGCTGCTGAACACCGCTCACAGCCTCCTGGACTCCCTGTTCGATTCAGTCACTGAAATACAGGTCTGTATAAACCGATTTAGATTTTTCTTCAGTATTTCCTCTCTTAATGTGTCAGTGGATTGCCTTTACAGCAAGACATCCAGGAATCCACTTCTGATTTGAGTTTCTAGAATAAAAGGGACAATGGACCACCAGACAAGATACAAATTTCAGCATTCTGATACATGTTTCTAAACTAAAATTTCACATAAAACACGATGCGTACAACAAAAATTACCAATATCAACTCCTTACGAAAATATTTAATGATGCTTGATGTAAGCATTCAAACCACCCGCTCATGAAAACTCAATGCTCTTCGTGATTAACATTGCGCGTTAAACATTATCATGCCAGTCTCTACGATATACTCTGGCAACCTTAATCTTGATGCTTTCGCTCAGCTATAGCAAATTGCTCATAGTTTGAACAACACATGGTGGGACATGAACATTGCTGGACTGAGAAGCTTGCTGAAACCGATGTAGTGCGCGCTTTGATTCACGTAGAGCTTTGAGTTTCTTGTGAGCGGACAGTTCAAATTCCTCGTAACAAACGTAAAATGAAAACGTTAATATCTTTGTTAGGAGTTGGTTTAAGTAATTTTCGTTGTGCAAATCGTGCTCTATGTGAAATTCTGACCAGGAAACATGTATCAGAATGCTTTAATTCTTACCTTGTCTAGTGGTCCATTGTTTAGAATGATCCAGGAATTGTTTGAAAAACAGTTTGTTTACTCGCCTTGTCGCCATCAGAGATGCGCACTTATTTACTTTAATTATTGATAGTCTACCTCTTTTATCTTTATTGTTGATTTCATATCTAACATTGATTTATCAGAATTTCTTTCATTTTATTTATCTTTTATCATTCTTTCATGTATCATTTTCATTTATTTTTAACAAAACAAATACTTTTGTCAATTCAGGTGTCCAAAACTTTATCAGCTGATGTCACAGAGAAAAAACTAGGCGCAATGGAATCAGTACCCACCTTTGAAAATTCCCTCGCACGATACAATTTTTATTCCTCCATGTTCTACAAAACAATGAAAGCTCTGCAGATCATGTTGCTGTAAGTACATTCAAATTCCATGTTTTATTCACCATAGTAAATACCAAGGCTGTTCAAATGGTATCTGGACTAGTGCTGTAACTTCAAAACTAATGAAGATACCCGATCTAATCTTTATTTCATTTGAAAGATCAAGTAAATATCTTTTGGTCAAACCCAAAATCAATTTATTTGGAAAACAATTAAAAGACTTATGGCGGTTTCCAGTGAGTCTTTGAAATGAGGATAATCCTTGAAATACATATGTCTATTCTCAAAAAGACTGATGCACCAATTAGTTTTCTTCCTTTTTTGGTTTGAATAATGAGACAATTTTTTAAATAAGCGCAATCCAATTTGAAATTGCTTTCTTCCTAAACCTTAATTTTCTTGAGCTGGGAGATTTAGAACGGGTGGATCAAAACAGTTTCTACTACTTTTCTTGAATTCTAATTCCTGACACTCGAATATTTTTGAGAATGACCAATTCAATTTAGTAATAGCGAGATGTTGATTTTTGAACTCAGGAACTGATTACTTTGTTACTTTTTTTCTTTATTTCAGAGGCGCTTTCCCGGCTCCTAAAAGCATCATGCCTATTGCTGTTTTCAATTTGATATGCCGAGGACTTGCTGTAAACTGCAAAACCGTATCAAAAAGTTCGCTAACACTCGACCGAATAGCTCTTGTTTCGGTCATTCCTTTCATCCATGTGGGACTCTTGGATACTTTAGACGCTTTGATTAAATGGTACGAACGTTCTCCCATAGTTTTTTTGTACTATTCGTTTTTTTATATTTTTTTACATGCATAATTTGTGGACTCAGCTTCAACTCAAATATTTTTTCTGACTTCAGTATCATAACCTTGCAAATAAGCTGAGGGGGAAAAACTTAGATGGCTGAAAAGTTACATAGTTTGAAGTAACAACTGCATAAGACGTATTTAGTATACTTTCGAGAATATGAAATTACTTCGACAGTTTACCTGGATGGCCTGTTTTGCTGAAATGATATTTTTTCACAAGCAAAAACTGCAAAATTTGAGCATTGTTTTCCTGCTTGACCCTTTCGTTCCATTATTATTACCACTTATCTATTACAGCTTTTGAACTCCTTGTGTGAGAATCAATTTTGGCGTCCTATTACATACATGGGTCCATATAATTACAATACACGGGTCCAAGCATATTCATCATATTTTTTTGTTTTAATTTCATGTTGAATAGCTGTGGTAGAAATTTGATCCCTTACGGCTCTCTAATATGCAAGTTAACATGCCAGTCCTTGAAATGGACCAATGAAGAGTGGGAATATGCCCTCGAAAAACCGTACAAATCAGTCAGAATCTCAACGTACAAAGCCCTCCAGTCATGGCTCAACTGCTCCAGATTAGCCAGTTGTATTGAGCCATTCCTTGATGAAATCATTGAGCTGTTGGAAAAAGACTTCAAGTACCAAGAGCCCACTATCAAACTTCAGGTAAGATGATAAGTCATGTAACGGTAAGCTGTAAGCCATTTCATGCAAGTAGCTAAAGTGTGAGATTATTGAATGGCAGCTAAAGCCTTTCAATTGTAGAAAATCCATGAACAATCTCCATTAATTTTTCAGAACTCAGGGTGGTGTTTCGTTGTCATTTTCGGGACGTTTTCTACAATTTTTTAAGAAGACGTTGAGATTTTTTTACATATATATATCTTTTAAAAAAAAACGAATGAATATTGTAATGAACAATGTAAAAAACAAGCATCAATAATAGTCTTGAATTTTCAAATTCTGCGTATCTCCTCGTTTGATTATGTATTTAATTTTCGCATGTATGTACCCTACAGGATAAAAATCAAAGCGGTGATGCAAAAGGAAAACGCAAGAAGATAACTTATGCACAAGACGAAGAAGTTGGGAGGAAGGACCTCTCAAAAACTATCAATTTCATGTGTAACAAAGATGTTTGCCGTGAATCATTGGTTACGTTGCAACTAATTCTTCAGGCAGCCCCTCAAAACTTAACAGCCTCTCAGCACAAAGTAAGTTTGTGCAGATTCTAAACCTTGTGTTTAAAAGAGACTTTAGGTTTTATTTCTTTTTGGTGCAGTGTAATCTTGATGGGTTGAACAATCTAAGAACTGGTAATTTTGTCGTATCCAAGCAAATCTCCGATTGATGCCAATTTTAGCTTAAAATTTTCTGTGAGAGAAAACAGCAATAATTTTGTGTTCTTGACTCATTGCTGTAATTTGGAAGTGCCTACGGTATCTTATCCACAAAATCATTGAACACTACAGGCAAAATTCATCAATGGAATAGAAAAGCTCACTCTGTTCATGATTTTGCAAAATTTCCTTTGATAACTTGATATAATTATTAGGGCTGTCAAAGCCCCCGCTCTGTGCACTTTTTCCCAGAAGAGCATTTCTTTATTCTGTGGAATAGATAAATGTACAATAACAGTTTTTCCAGCCACAAAAACACGGATATTTGCTATCGAGATTTCTCTCATCATCATCATTTCGTATTGGCAGCACTGTGGAGACTTAAAGAAAACTGATACAACAGCCCTATTATTAGTGGCTGTTAACAGTAAATTTCTTACAGCGGAATAATCCACGTACTCATAGGGACTCATAAAAATGCAGTACAAATTGACGAGGAAGAGCAATTTATAATCAGTTTTTTACTTTTTTTAAAAAAAGGGAGCAAATGCAAATTTTGTGAAAGAGCCATATCAGCTTTATTTTCTCCACCATTTTTGACTTCCCAAATGTAGAATCATCTAAAGGCCTTCACCTTACTCCTCTTTTCAGCCTGCCATTTTGAAAGAACTGAACCCCACTAATTAAGTTATCTTGGGTCGCAGGAATTACAGGTCACAATCGTTAAGCTTTTATTGGATATCCATCAATCTTCCAGTGGAACAGTTCCGCTCCCCTACTTGGATGTCTCGTGTCGTTTACAGCTGTATCGCACTCTGCATTTTCTAGTAATGGAATCTCATTCTGATAGTTGTCCACCTACGACTTATTCAGCTTTCATTTTTATGCATGGCCTCCGGGACTCTTCCCACCAGGTTAGTATATTCCTAAAATTATTTCTTGAGATTGTTTAATGATTTGAGATTGTTTTGTTCCTTATGAGATTATTTGCCTCATCTTGGAAATTCATCAAGAGTGCAAATTCTTCATGAGCCAACAATCAGAATTTGTCAGGGAATGCCATAGTAACCAAAATAGTAGCATCAGATACATGTCACATAGTTATCGTTTTTAATTAACATTTAATTTTTGGTGTTCTATACGCATCAAATATTGTATGTAATACTTGTATGTTGTACCTACGTTTTCTGCTATGTTTTGAAATTACCAGATTTAATTCAAATAGTTTTATGATCAGGTAGTGGTACTTAATGTGACTGAATTTGTTTTATTTTGAACATTTCTTTTAGCGAAAGATGTTCTTAATTTTTAGAATCATCAGCTCATGCATAGATCAGTAAATTGTGATCTTTTCATTAGATCTACAGCTATAAACATTCACAAGAAGCTTAAAATCCTCATCCTTCTGTTCTAGGTCTCGTCGTTTTGTGCTGAAGCCTTGAGCAGCATCGAAAAAATAATTCATCCCATATGCAACAGTCTTTACTTCCCGAATGAAGTGTCAGACCGTGATGATCAACACCGCAGCAGGATCATCCAAGCGCCAAGCTCTGAAACTCCCCATGAAGAGGAGTCTCTCAACGAAGTAAGCCATGTCTCAGAAAGTATTCTTTCAGACACAAATAATTTAACACGATCCTCAGAGGGTGATACAACAAAGTTCAGCATCAACACTAGTCGTCTTGAATTAGATAATACGAAAACTCATCCTAGTCCCTTGTTACAAAGATTTAGAAATTCATTAGGAAGTGCAGGTGCAGACTCTCCAAAATCTAGTGATGGCTCATTCTCTTCCGGTTCTGCGGTCACAGTCGTAGAAAATCCAGCTTTCATAAACAAAGATAAGTTGGCAACAAGTGATACAATCATTCATAGCTCTGAGGAATCGAAAAGTAACTCACTGCAAGGAGGAAAAAGCTCTATAGAGCTAAATAAGAGATCTGCAGAGGCGGAAGAAATTCTAATAGACTCCGAAGAGAATTCAAGAGAGGCGGAAGTGTCCTCCACAGAGCCACCGCAGAAGAGACCAAAAACCAAGGAATCGGATAGAACAGAGGCTATAGAAGCTCCAGCAGTTATCAGGCTTGATCAAGCCGAAACTGGAGGTAGTGATGATGAAGTTCAAGAAATGCTCGGTGATTTTGTCGATCTTGTCAATGAAGAGTGAGTTCATCTCACCGATCCATGTAATTTTTTTTTCCCCTTAAAATGTAAAAAAATTGCAATGATGCATGAATTAGAAATTGAATCTACGAGATCTGCTGATAGTGAATCATTCTTACTTGCCAAAAGTGAATTCAAGCACTGATTCTATGTAATTTTAATGTAATTTCAAATTATGCCGGTTTTTGAGTGCCAGATCTAAATTTGAAAAAATGGACAAGGTAGTGGATAAAATCTTTGCATCCTTAACTTCAAGTAAAACTAGTTACTTTTAAGTCTTGGTATGTTTCTTAAATTATAGTCTCAATCAATGTTCGGTTTAATATTCCGTAAGAAAGATTTTCTACCCATCCTGCAAATTTTGTAAGATTTTTTGTAAGAAAAGGAATTCATTCCAAATGTCCGTTTAACATGGGGTGCAAAACTACAAATAAAAATGAAATAGGGAAGTGTTACAGTATTCTCTTCTTTTTCCCCTCTTCACGATATGGAATATCTGAAAAATGTTAGCTGCTTACAAATCTTTACTAGTAATTCTTACAATAACTTTATAATTGTGATAATGACATTGTCATTATTTTGCCTTGAATTCCCTGATTTTTGTAAAAAAATACTAAGATCACAAGTATTTTGGAAAAACTTATGGAATCTGCTTTTTGTATTCTTTTCTCAGTTGTTTCATATATAGATTGGGCGCATTGGAGTTAAAAGGAAATATCTTGATTGCGGCATGGGCCCCATCGTGCATGTATTCTTATGGGTCTCAAAGCCCAGGTCACAAATTCCTTTTGATTTAATTACGTCCTATTAAGAGTTGGGTGTTCATTCACCAATAAAATATGTACCCGCTATTTTAAAATATTTCTAATATTTTATTCGTAATCAATAATTACTGTTTTGTGAAAAAAAATGTTAGATTTAATAAAATCTGTGATTTTTTTTAAAGTCTCTGGTCGCCCTGTTTATCTTTTACAAACCTAACATTTGTTTATATCTGTTTTTTTTTTTTTTTTTTTATGCATCTGTGGAGCTCAATATACATAAGTATGTGATTGTCTTTGAATCATTCCACTAACAACACTGATTGATTATTTATGTCGATCACTGATGCTAAATGAGAAGTTGAACTTTTAATTTTTCGATTATCTTAACCTATGAATACCTCTTGTAGAGAGGTTTAGAAAAACACATCACATAATAGAGCTAGTTATACTCGGGGAGCGGAGCAGGCGGAGGACTCAGCAAATCCTTGCCGGTGGGCAGCCTTGAAGACAAGGGATTGGGGTGATTTTTCCGCTGCGAGGAAATTTGTGGAAGAGGTATTGGTACAAAACCTCGTCAGTGAGGTTTCTCCCAGATGTGGAAATCACCTCCGTCTCCTGGACATGAAACTCCTCGCGCTGCTTAAAATCTACGAGCAGCGAATATGCGCGCCTGAAGCTGTCTTTGCAGGAAATTCCTGGACACATAGACTAGCAGGGGCGCGAAGGCATGCCAAGAGCCAAACTTTGGGCCTGATGCAGGCTGGAGGGGTGGCAGGGTGAGTCTTGGGGAAATCCACCAGGAATGAGGGATTGGCCTGCCGTTCGAGCAAGCTAAAACCTCGCGACAAGGAATTGGGTCTATTTCTCCTCTGCGAGGAAACTCGTGGACGAGGTATTGCACCAATACCTCATTGGCTCGTTGGCGCGCCGTTAAGGATTTCCCTTAAACCTCAAAGATGAGGCTTTACGCTTGATGAGGACAGTATTTGGCTGATTCCTCTCCTCTGCTCCCCTCCACTCGCAAACCCTGGTTTGCACTTCATCATCAGCCCTGGTTGCATCATCCAGCACTTGAGGCTTTAAAATGGTCTTTCTTGAGCTTTTTTTCCAGAGTTTCTACTGTGTTTTAATAATTTTCTATGCATTCCATGTGCTTTTAACTATCTGGTACTTTCTGCTTTGAATGAGCGTATCTTCAAAAATCAGTGGAATATTAAACTTGTTCTGTATCGTGCTTTCTGAAGCGTTTGTACACGTTCTTGGGATCTATTGGAAATAAGAGAAAAGACAACGGCTTTAACAACTAACGAGGAATGTTTATTTTTTCATCTTCTATATAAAAAAGTATTGCCACAAAACTACGGTGGTATAAAACCACTCAGAATTCACAGTCAAATGGATTTAGGTGAACAATCCTGTTGGATCATTATCTAGAAACGTAAAAAATGTAACGACTTCTCAATGAATTTTTAAGCTCATCCTTCATCTATGGGCTAACTTCTGCCAGGCCACTTTGACAAAATTATATTCAGTCAAAGGTTAACATCATTTCTTGTTTTGCCAAACCAATTTAATATTGACCAAAACTAGTGTGTCTCACTGATCTTACTCGGTTCGGGAATGTTTCCGCCAAAGTTCAGGGCAAGTTCTCCCATTTAGAAGAGGCATCATAAAGTATGAAAGCATTTTGGTATCAATGTTGCAAAAAAAAAAAAAAAATTATATTAATTTCCTCTACACAAATTAGATAACATAGATGAGTGAAATTAACTTTATTGAAGAGTTAAATAAAGGGAGGAAGGTAATAATTGGTTTTTGGCTATAACTTTCTCCCAGCAGAAGTACTTTTAGAACATACTTTAATTTTGTGGCCTGTCCTCAGTGCCTACTTGATTTTTTATAAAATTTAATATCAGTATTTCAGCTCTGTGCATAGAAGCTCACTAGAGATGAGGCTAGCTCAATATTTCAGGAGAAAGATAAGGGTTTCATTCGGGCTTCATGATCAAGGAAGTCTGACTTGGTGAAAAATGTCTACACTAGTTATTATGTTCAATTATAATTTTGGTTAAATTTTTGCGTATGTATCCCTTTAACTGTTAGCTAGAGTGCCCAAATAGCTTGGAATTCTAGAAAATGGGGGAAGTCAGAATGATTTCTTTTTCGTTTTTTCAAAAAGGGATAATCATTTTATCCTCGCTATTCTCAATTTTCCAAGTATCCAAGCTGTGTGGACACCTTGTGGCTGATAGTTGCAAATTAATGTTGACAAAAATTAGGCCTACTTTTCCTGAGAAAGCTATATTATGATCACCAATGTGAGATTTTCTCCGCAGCATTAATTTGAATTGCTGGATGTGTTAAGACAGCCAAAAAGTCAGGATCAAAATGTGAGTGCAGGATAAGCAGGAGTGAAAAAAAATCTCAAGGATGTTTTATAGAGCGCTTCTCCTAGGTGTGCCGAGTTTTCTTAATTTGAAATAACTGTACAACAAGAATAGGCATTAATCAAGATATGAATAAAAATGAATTAGATAGCCACTGAATGCTTTCAACCAAATAACCTCACTGAATAATTAAATAGCTCTTAATATGCAATTGAACATGAAAACAAAAAAAATTCTATGAAATAGTAATTTTTACCACAGTTGAAATGTTTAACTATTCAAAGTTGAGAAAATGCCGGTTGAGATATACTGCAAAAGTAAATAATAAATGAGGATTACTATTATCTAGCGATGAGTATTTTTTCTTAGAGGAGGAACGTAACAATAACTTGTTTCTCCAGTAGAGACTTAGACATGTATAAATTGGGATTTACTAAGCATCAATAAGACAGAGTTTCATCCCCTTCAAACAAGTACTGCGAGAGGATGATATCATTCAGTAAAAGAAAATTAATTGACACCTCAAAAAGATTTAATTTTAAAACAAGAGTTGCTTCAAAGGAACAGTTTTTATCAAAATAGTTTTAACGGCAAGATAAAACTTCCCAAATCAGTTACTCAATTTGAAAGTGGTCTTGCTGAGGAGTCAAGAATTTTTTAGAGGAGAGGGATCAAATTTATGTGAGCCAGTTATGCTTTAGCTCTAACTTACGATCTTTTCGGAGGGTTAAAAGGCTGTTTCGAAGAGCATAAAAGAGGCTGCTTGACAGAGAGTGCTTCATATTTTCAAGTAAAGACAAATAAGAAGTATTAATACCATTGCACTATTGAGTTAAAAATACTGCTTTCGCTTTGGGACAGAATTATTGGAGGGTGATGACTTGTTCATTCAAAAGGGATAACTCTCTGTGAGTCTGAAGTATTTTGTAAGTTGCATTCCTTTGATTCCATCATCAAAAAATTTTGATGTGCAGTTTGACTGAAATACTCAAGGGGATAGAACACCTTTTGGTGGACAGACTTATTGGTTCTATGAATTTTTGAGATAAGTTCAAATTACATTGATAATAATCTTTGGGGAATAACTTTATCAGTAAAACTTTCAAGAATACTTGAGCGATTTCCAAAAATTACAGGATTTTAGGGATCTTGAAAATTCAAAAACATAATCAAAAATTTTCCAAGACGTCACAAACCACTCACAGAGCTTTTGACACACAAAAAAATAAAAGAAAAAAAAAATTAGAAAAAATAAAAGAGGAGGTCAATCAAAAAATGACATGGATTGGTGGGAGGATAGGTTTTGAAGGCAATTGGGAGTTGCAGAACGCCTCAAAGCACTGAATAGCAGCTTAAATATTATATGGTACATGGATTAGTTTCCATTTAAAAAATTGCAAATAATGGGAAATTTGCAACACTGAAAACTGAGGCTAACATTTCCTGGGGGGAGGGGAGACAGGTTTGCTTGCAGCAATACATTTCTTTGAAGGCAGTCCTTTCCCCATTTTATCATGATATTTATTTGATTAATATCAGTTATTCAAGAATAAAAAAAATAATACCTCACAGACTTTAGAAATTGAACACCTCAAGTCTTATGAATTCCAAGTGGAGAGTCTTGAAGAAATAGAATCAGCAGTTAAAGAAATTGAAAGCTAAGACTCTCCACATCTCGTTGATAAGTGATTTGCGTGTGTTGTTTCCAAGGATGGATTTTCTTGCAATGAGCAATCTGCAATTTCTGCTATCTCTATTGGACTTTCCGCCCTTGTTTCTGAATCATTACATACGCTGCTACAATTCACTTCTTGTATCTTATTAATGAACTTCAAAGGACTTTCAATACTTTCATTATTGCTTGCTTTCATTAAGTCTTCTGATGTCACCAGGTTTAAATTGGTTACCTCCTCTAAATTTTTAGAAACAGAGGGTTCAAAAATTTCACTGCCGTTGCTAATTTTTGTTTCGCTTAATACTTCAGACTCACCACATTTTGGTTCTTCAGAAATTTTCAAGGCATCTTCTGAATTCTTCAGATGAGTACTAGATTTTGAAATTTCGTCTACAGTAACTTCAGCTCTTTCTGAAGAAGTATCACTATTTTTCACACTTAAACTTAAATTGGAGTCTCTATTTTGTGAAGTCACATCAATGGTGCCCTCATGGGGCACTGTTGGTAAACTACGATATAAATTTGATACGCTGGGAAAACTGACTCTTAGATTGGATTCAGAGGGGTCAACTTCGTCCCGAATTAATGGTAAACTTGAGTGTTGATCAGTTCCGTTGTTTGACTGGACTTGCCCTCCTTGCCATTGTAAAAACATTTGTGGTACTGTGTTTCGAATTGAGTCTTCATACGACGAGGACTGGAAAGATGAACTGATGTAACTTAAACTGCCACTTCCTTCCCATCTGTCCAGGCCTTTATCTAGAGAGTAGCTCAGAGATGAGCCTGTATTCAAACTAAACTGTGGTGAAATTTGACGATTTGGACTGAAGGATGAGGAGACTTCTGTTGGTGGTCGGGAAAACGAGCGCTTGTGTAAGTCAAATGAGGGACTGAAATGAGAAACAAAGTTAATATTAGTACCAAGTTCAACGAATAAGGAGAGGAAATTATTCTAATCCTGTTGTCCGCCTTAATTTTTTTCCCCGAAAATGGGTGAGGGTTTGTGGAGGGGGGCGGGAGACCATGTCAAATTCCACTGTTATACCAGGTGGCCTCAGGTAGTAATCGAGGGCTATAAAGCAATACCACCTAACTGACAATTTTGGCGAAAATGAGTTAGTGACTTTGCCGCATTCTTCAGTATTAAATACTCAAGCTAATGTTCTTAGTTTTTTCCAATTCCATACGGAATTGCTGTAAAGATGCTGAAATGTATAAAGGAAAATTGCGAATCCAACCACAAAATTGCAATAACAGCAAAATTTCTTCTTTGTCCTGCAAAATTGTCAGTTTGAGGATAGGTGGTTCTGTTCCTTAGCCATCCCCATGGAGCATGCCTTCATTAAGTAACAGATTCAGGAAACAGGTGTGGAACCTGTCCTCTGAGCTGGCACATGAAATCTTAAAAGATATTAAAAAAAGAAAGATGGGACTGGGTTTTTGTTAAAACTCTAAGTCGAATCTAAAGGGCACATTTTTAACCAAGCAAACTGTAGTCCTTTCGGGGATGATGGAATGACATGATTTAAAAAATTAGTAAAACCAACAAAAAAATACCGTACAGCCAAAATGAATCCACTTATTCAATTAACATGTCTATTTTACTTTGCGGTAGAGAGATGACACTGTATGACAATTTTCGTATATTCATTTTTCATTATTTTCACTATTCCAATCTCCAACGTATATACGAATAAAACATTAGGCAAGTAAAATGAAAAAAGGGAGGTTCGAATAATTATTAAAAGCTTTCTGAAAGGTATGTACCCAAATCAATTTAGTTTTATTAACACCCTTGTATATTAGAAAAAAAATTGCAGGAATGAGACAGCAATTGAGGACTTGGAGACAAGAAGAGACCATTTTTATAACAGTGTCTCGGAGTCTCTAACAATATTTTCTTTTGTGAAGAAACTATTTGATCTCCAAACTTGAGATTGGTGCTCATGGTGTTGCTGAACTATGAAGAATATTCAGCTGAATTTCTATTTCTCTATAAGTAATTTTCTTCTTCTTGAGAATAAACATGCAGAGAGAAAATCTGAGACACTGATCCTCAGAAGAGCTCTTTTCGCGATCAGAACCTCACTTGGTGTGGAAAAAAGGATTGATAATGAGAAAAAAAATGGATTAAACACAGATATGTTATATGTACTTACACAAAGCTTCCAAGTTTGGCTTGTAAAAGTGATGCTAAGTTTGGCAAGGTTGTTCGAAGATCATTGGTAGATATGCCACAGTACCATCGTAACTGGGCTATATTCTTGTTCAATAAATAAACCCCGTAGTTGAACTGAAGTTTATCTTTGCCTCGAGAAAATAGCGGAAACCTATATTTTTGGATTGAAAAGAAAAAAAATCTCAGATTAGATTGAAGCACAGCCACTTAAAAAAAAAGGTTTCCGCCCTCCAAAAAAAAATGTTGCAGATGAAATGAAATTTTGCAGCAGGATTAAAAGCACCAGAGAAAGCGAGAATGCGTCGAAAACCAATTTATCATTACAGCAACCATGTGGTATTCTCTGTCCCTCACTTGCTTTCATTTGCAATCTCTGCCTCAAAATCAGCTGAAAATTTGCAGGCTCATAAATAAAGTTCTACAGCACTTGAGTTTCAGGATCGCAATTTACCTGCAGCTTGTATTTTCTGCATTCTTCTTTTTAAAATTTAGCCCCAATTTTTGCGCTACAGATTTCTTGCACTCCTGCTCACCACTTTTGATTTAAACTCTTATAACCCCCCCCCCCCCCAACTTTTAAAGCTTTCATTTCAAAGCAGAAATTTAAAAGCTCCTTCTTGTATTCTTAAGCTTGCCCAAATAAATTTTCAAAAAACAAATGAACAGTATATACTTACTGCCTATCTTTATCAGGCATACTGGCATTAATATGATCCATGATTTTACTTCTTGAACCAAAATGGATGATGGGATATCGAGGAGGAACATGTAGAAAGTAAGCTATCATTTGGACTAGGTGAGCAACATAACCTAAGGCAGCAGCAATTTGTGTTTCATCATGTCCACCAAAATCCTCCGAGTTAGGAAGGTGGATCCCACAAATGGCATATTTTCCCTCTGACATCTGTAAGAAAGGAAATTTTACTTTAAGTATAAAAGTAAAGCTGGTACACTATGCTATTTCCCAGCAATTGCTCCCTAATTTTAAAAGTGTTCCCGATCTATTTTGCGTAGCTTAGAAGAGAAAGAACCACGCACTCTCCAGTCAGAGTACCGGAAGCCAGCTTCTTGCAAAAATGGTCTTGATACAAAATAAACACTTATAAAGTCTCTTCACTGCTCCTGCAGCTTCAGTTAGGGAATTTTTCTTGACTGATGCTGCACAAGTTTATTCTATGATCACAAACTGAATTTACTGACCAAGTTTTATAAGTAGGATATGAAGTAACTTCAATCAATAATAGGAGCACAAAATAACATGATTTTTTTTTTTTTTTTTTTTTTTTTTTTTTTTTTTTTTTTTTTTAAAGAAATTTTATTTAAATATATCGTAACTACTACAAGTGTTTCTTGTATCTATCTACGTGGCTTAAAACTAAAACTTAACAAACTGCATTAATTTTATATGTTAACGTTAGATAATACTATGATACATGATTTTTTACATACCTCTTTTGCTCTCTTAATGTGCAATGTGGATTAATGGACTTGAGAGATACCGCTGATTATGCAATTTTAAACTGGTGCATAAATCATTGGACTTTGGATCAACATTCTTTTAGGAATTGACACAAACTTTTATTTCATACTCATGCATACTTAAACTTCATTCATGACTTTCGGAGCTACTGCATTGTGTCAGCCAGATCTGTTTGTCAAAAAGTGGTGGCACTTATCCGCCATTCCAGGAAAAATTAGTATAGTCACCTTCTCCTGAAACTTACTAGATGGTACCTTGTTTGTCCTTAGGGGTCCAAGGATTTTTAAAAACATATTTTTCCAAATTTTTTTCCAACTGTAGCCACCGTACCACTTATTCTCTTCAAGCTCATTAAGTGGGAAAAAATTTGAAGAAAACGAAATTTATAAGAAATTAGTAATACCTCTGTTATTGGGTAGATGTAACTTAGCTCATTAATGAGCCTTTTTCTGCGAAAAGAAAGTTGCGATGATGCTTGAGCAAGCGCATCTTGCGTTTCAACACACTGTTTATGCCACTGCCGTGTGCACTCAATATCACGTTTTAATTCTCTATACTTTTCCATCAATTCACAGCCTGCCAGCAACAAACAAAAAACAAAAGTTAGCCTAAAGAAAAATTGCACAAACTGATTCAAATATGTATTAAGAATTCCCCTCATGGAGTCATCAGTCAAAAGTGAATATTTTAAACAAATTCAGCAAGAATGACTAAATATTACTTGAGGTTCCAAGATACGACTAACTAAAACAAATTTTAGTGCCTCTTACTCTGTCACTATTTTTATGTAGCTTTCAACTACTGAAAAAAGTGAATTCTAAGCGTTACGGTTACTTTTACCAAGGTTTAAAGTTTTATTCTATTTCTGAAGCAGAAGCAACTTTGAATCATAAGTTAGTTGAAAAGAGACGTCAGAGTAGAATATCTAAATTGAATTCACAATATGAAAACCTTTAAAATCAAGGTAAACATTCTTTCCGGGTGCAAAAAGACAGCGAGAGAGAAAGGAAGATTGAAATAATTAGATTTATTTTCTACAATTGACAGTCACCTGAAGAGAGGAGTCTCAATTTATTACAATGAAGAGTAAAGTGACCAAAATATTAGGTAATGAAACTGTACCTTTATCTTGATTTGACTCATACAGAGTATTTTTCCTTTGTGATAATCGTCGGAGTTCAGCCAACTTCCGTGACTTCTCCTGACTTAACAGTTGAACCCGAAACTTGACAAGCTCAATATCCTTCTTGACAGCGAGTATTTCATGCTGCTGAGGCCTTTGAGGTTCTGACTGATTAAGTAATTTTCGTAAAGTTCTACTAGGTTCCCGCACTTCTGTTCCTGAAAGCTGCGGACCACCCATCAGGATTTGTTTGCGTAAATTTTCAGCAACTTCAGTTTGTTTCTTTATCTCTTGCTGAACTTCATGGATTCTGAAAACAGAAATTGAAATACTTCTATACACTGCAACTGTTTTTAAGATTTTTTGTATATGCTGGAGAATAAAACTTGATATCAGAAAAATACATAGGGTATGGAATAGTATGAGCATTAATATTTTCCAACCTAAGCCACTATCTTCAGATTTGCATAAGTTATACATGCTTGATTATTTTTACCTTTATTAAAAACTGAAAGGTAGGTACATAAATTTTTAAATGCATGTTTCAGACTTTTGGGCCAAATATAAGGAATACTTTGAAAATAGTCTACTTGAGTAATCATTTTTCTTGCATTAAATGAAAATCTTTTACCGTGAACTTGAGGTATTATACCCCGGAAAAAGGATAGGATATTGATTCTTTTTGACATTTATATGGGGTAAAGGTCTTTTACCAGTAGGATGTTCGTGCAGGAGCAGAGATTCTCCTGCATATGTGAATAGAAAGTTTGTCGCAAGAGAACATTTTTTCAACCAGACTGAGGGAGGTCTTAAATTCAAATATTCTCAAACTGTGAGTGTTTGAGGCAAACAATACCTCTCGTAGAACCAAATGAATGTGAATGATTTCAAACATTGAGAACACAATCTCAGAAAGTTGAAAACTTACTTGGACATTAATGAAACAGTACAGCTTGTTTTAACATCCTTGGTGGGCAAATTAACTGAGGTTAGCCGCACGACCAAAGGCGATTTGCCTTTGAAGCATTGAGGGTCTGTGAAGTAACCACCATGCATGTAAAACACGATTGTATTGGTGGAAAATACTGCTGGATTGTTGCGAGATAGTTGAGATCCTATGTAAACAAGGCCGCTAAAACATACTCCCCAGACAGTGACCTCTGTATCTTCATTGTTGTAGTTTTGCCATACACGAATCACGATACCTGCATGCATTTTTTCATTATTAAAAGTGATGAAAAAACAATATCCAGTATGATAGTACAAAGAAAATCTCAAAAAAATAAAAAAAGAGGAAGGAAAAAACATAAAAAATAGAGCGAGAAACCAAAAAAATTAGGTAAACAAAACCTGACTGAACGTTTTGATTGATTTCATTGATTTAAAAAAATGTTATACCTGACTCCTGACTTAATTTGACCCAGATTACCTGCACTAAGACTTCATAAATCAAGGTGTAATATTTTGCAGTTGGACAGTATTGGCTTTCATTTAGGATATCAACAGAGATTTTTTTGAAATGGGAAGCTGAAATTTTTTTTTTTTTTGGCGCTGGGTAAGAGTCAAAGGAATCTAACAAAATTTTTTTTTGAAAATCCTTACAGTAAAACCAAAGAAAAAAGCAGGTACTTTAGCATCAGTACATTTTACATGGTGAGGATAGGAACTGCTGATTCCTCTTAAAAATAAATAAATAAATGAATAAAAAGCACTGATAATGAGAGGTCAAACCTGTGATAATATTCAGCTTGAGGAGTTAGTACTTAATTCATCGCTGTGCTAAATATACCTAGTGAAGCGAACTCATCTTATAAGAGCACAGCAAAGCCTTAAAATTTTGGCGCTCTTTTAACATTAGAGCAGAATCTTACTATTTTCTTCACCTAAAAATTCAAAGATGGTGATACTGTAGGGCATTAAATGTATAAAATTTTTCATGACGCTGTTGAATACTTAATTTTCCCAAATTATTTACATCACACAATTGAGGAAAAATATAAAAACCGTTTTTGTTCGCAGATCAAATAGGTATAAAACGACTCTTTTGCCTGCGTCGCTCGATTTATTCCAAGATAGAATTTAGGCTTCACTTTTCTGAAAGACGCTCTTGAAAAAAGGAGATATTCAAAGGACAAAAATAGGTACTTTTCATCTATTTTAGATTGCTTGCTTAAGTCGAGGGTTAAGAATGATAAATGTACCTGTGGCAGTTCCATGAGCGGGATTTGTTATTTCAAATTCTGACCATTTTGGGTTCTCACTAGTCAATTTCTCACTGGTGTAAAACGGGGATGACATGGTGGTAAGGTGTAGCGTGTAATAATAGCGCTTCCCTTTTTTCCGTTTTTCCTCTGCACTTATATCTTGGTTAATATTATATGCGATGACTTGGATCAGGTTTCGTAATCGTTGCTGAAAGATCAAAAATATTGAATAAGTTATTATGGGCCAAAAAAATTTGAAAACTTCTTATGCTTGAAAAATCTACCTATTAAAAATAATCAAACATAGAAGTTCTATCCTTGTATTCACGATAGGGAGAAGGAACAATGACAACTTGTGAAGTAGGTAGACCGCAAGGGTATTAATAGGGAAGATAGGATTATTGCAAAGAGACAAAATGCCCACATACCGATGCTATTCAGCAAATGTGGTGCGAAATGAGGTAGAATGTAAATTATATGCGTTCTAAATTTCAACTTGTAAAAACAAAATGAAGAGAGCGTGCACTTTTTGAAAAAGAAATAGAAAATGGAGTCAAGCACACAATTTGACCCTGATACCTAGTTCATTAGTCCCATTTTTAAATCTGCAAAAATACTTAGCTACTAATCAACAGGTTAGTTTGGTTCTGAGGCAATAAACTGCAGCAAAACTGCAGACTAAAATTAAGTGTGGTTGTATATAAAATAAAAAAGGTATATTACCTGTTGTGTAATCAGAGGTATCCACTCCTTCCAGCGCATGTTTGCTCTTGGTGATATTAACGACATCACTACAATCTAGCCAATGATACCCAGAACCCATTACTTCCTGACGTGTCAGGCAACACAATGATTCGAGTCTGAAACAGTGCCCGGATAAATGTGAAAAACAAGACAAAACAAAGATCTTTGGTGTTTCAGCCAACATTAAGCGTATTTATGTTTATTACCTCACACCTAGCATGTATCAAATTTTGGAGACAATCATTGAAACTGGATATTACACCTCTATACCATGTCTATTCTTCACTTAGAGGTTTACTCTTAGACTGATAGTCAGTCAATCAAGGGGCGTCTCTAGCTCTTGCTTCTTCCAGTGTAGTCCTGAATTAATATGAAAGAAAGTCCATGCAACAAGAATATTGGGAAGGAAAGGATCTAAATTTATGTTGAATATTTTAAAATCACTGAAGACTGTTGGGTGAAAGTTATGAAACGTTCAAGACGCCGATCCTTCGGTGATTATCTATGATCACGATAAATTGGCAACTATGATGAAAGTTTTTAGGGAACATAAAAATAACAAACCTGTAAGAAGATATTCTAAAACGGAACACAAACAAGTAATTTTGTAATGCATTAAATTTATAAAAGGTGCCGTTTTTTTTAAATCAAGACTGTTGAAGACAAGAGGTTTTCAATATTCTGTCGTAAAAAAACTTCAGGGCAGGATAATCACACGTTTCTTGAACCACGAAGAGTATGATAACTGAGAAGTGAGAACAATGAACTGGTACAATCTCGAAACTTGAACACCAAAATAAGTATGGAAAATGGACTGCAGAATCGAAAGATTTCAGCGAAGAAATTTCTGAAACTTCCTTATCAGCGACATTAAGCTTCAGCGATTTGCAGGTTATGTCATAAACACCACAATGCACCATTCACCTGAAAATTCAGCACCAGGCACCAACCATCGGAATTCTCACGAAAGCAAATACATTTTTACCGTTTTTACCGAATTCCTGTCAATTTTAATTTTATCCTTTTTACATATTTTTTATCAATCTTTCACTCATTTTATTTAAGTTTGCGTGCTAGGAATAGTCCACCCTATAGTTACCTCTTTTTCCTTGTCTTATTGTGAATAAACAAACAAGTGTGATCTGTTGCGTTCTTTGAACCATGACCAAGTGGTCACTTTCTCAACTCTACTTCTTTTGAGGACTCATAATGGCCGGTACATCCAAAGAGGTAATCGTCATTTAATTTTCCAACTTACAACTGAATAAATTATGGACCGAGGACTATCTCAGTATCCATCCATAAGTTCTGCATGATTTCGTCTGCGACAAGTCGATGCGAGGGTGTCGGGTATCCAGGTACCCTTATATTTTAGAAGTAGCCATCACAGCACTGTGCGCTTTGCAACACCAAACAAGTATAAGCACCCTTGTCTATCCATACAGAGACATTCTGAGAAATTGCACCCTCTAATTTTACTAAGAATGCTACCTATCTATGAATCAGCTGGGTGTCAGTGCCTCACACGTTACCCTCTGGTAGGAATCGAATCTAGTATCTTCTCAAGCAACCCAAGGCTATTTGCTTGGTGAGACATGTGTGGAGAATGAGGGATGGTTGGTTGCATCAAGAAATTTATGATTGGGTTTCCCATTGAAGAAGGCGGTGAGGGCAGCCAGCACTGGCGTAACTATCGCATCTGCCGCCTCTGCCAAACGGGGGTTGCAGCTTAGCAAGGGATGCCAAAATTTTAGAGAGGGAAGCACTTAATGTGCAATTGGGGAGAGACACGCCCCAGACTGGGGGGGGGGGGGAGATTCCTTTTAATGTCACTGATAGCCAGTAAGTAGCTGTTGATAAATTATTTCCAAACTAGAAGTGCCTAGCATTTTCCGTTATTTACATCTATATGCCATTGAACTGATCTGTCGAGTTTTTTGCTTGTTTTTTTCTTTATTCCTTTGTCACTTTACCTTTCTCGAACGTCTCTTCTAGTCTGGCGAACCTGAGCTGAAAAGACAAGGATCTTTACGTCGAGTAGTTCCATCTCTACCAGGTAGCGAGTCAATGCTGAAGCTTTTGAGCCGAAGTCACATTTCTCAGCCAAACAATGTGCAGCTGAAGCCATTTAACTCATTCTTTTTAGAATACAGCATCATTTCCGAATTGTAAGTTCAGCATGTTTCTCCTGTGTTTTACTTTTCAATTATCAAGTGTTATCTGCAAGATTAAATTTGACAATATGTTGGTGAGACCAGGATAATATAGATGGCTAAAGCATGAAACTTATCTCCATTGCAGTGTTTCAAAATTTCAGCTCCTATTTTTTTATTTTGAGGAGAAAGAAGCCGCCTTTATGGCTTGAAATTTATATAAAATGTTCTGCTAACAGAGAAGGAAGATTAAGAAAGTTTCCAAAAAATTACATCAATTGATTTTCCACCAAAAAAGTAAAGAATGACAGGAAATTTGCAACATTGTGAGCCGGGATATGCACTTTGGCAATCGATATATATCTTATTTTGTTGTCCCAAATTACCATTTGTACTCTCATTTCTGGAGGAAGCAGCTCACAGATTTACAAATGATATTTCGTGACAGCTTATTCCATGTTTAAGTCGAAAATTTTGCTTCTCAATTGAATAGGGACGTGAGAAAACTACTAATGTCCATTTTTCCAGTCTTTAGTTTCTTTGAAACGATAATACTTTTCGGAGTTGGAGGTAACCACCAAAGTGGCGTCAATACTGGTGTCCGGGTCACCTTAATCCCGAAACGAGTCCTTTCTTCACTTTTATGGTTGTATCATCTCTTTAAAAGTATTATCTTAACTCAAAAAAGTGAAGACTGGAAAAACGGACATTACCAGTTTTCGCATGTCCCGAATCAATTACTTTCCCACTATGAAAACTTGTGACACAATATATGACAGGCATAAAGAGGGCAACCCTCTCATCAGCATCATCTTTGGTAGTTTTGATGAAAGTTTAATATCATTATCCTTAGTGTCCAGAACAAAAATTTTGCAGGTAGTTGGAAGATTTCATATATCTGGTTTTTGAGATTTTCACCTGCATATCGACGGTGAAACTACCAAACCACGTATCTCGGTTTGCGACGTCGCAGACTTCCTGTCATACTTTATTTTTTAAATGAAAAACTACTTAACGTCCAGTCTTGAAAATTTCTGTGATTTTTCCTCTTCGCGCGGAGAAAATTCTGTGAAAATTTCAAGGAATGATATTGATTTGGTCTACTTCCAAAAATTAATATCTAAGCGTAGATTTTTAAACACTGCAAACGAGATACGTGGTTTGGTAGTTTCACCGTCGATATGTTGCATTTAACGTTGTATTCCAAGTAAAACATCAGAAAAATATATTTTGTTTTTCCCTGTGTTCTTAATTAAAAAAATTTTCTGCTGAAGCTATACCTGACTTAAAAAACTCTTTCAAATAATTCATTTGAGTTTTCTGCAACAGATGTTGATTCTATTAAGGGAAGGGAAGAGAAGGATTTCCCAGTGATTTCCAGAACAAAAACTCTCGCAAACTTTTCAAACAGGAGTCATAAGAGTAGAAAAAAACAAAAACAGGAAAATTCAGGTAATTTTAAAATGAAGAAATATATAATATAAGTATGTAAAATGGAAACCCTGTTTTACTAATTATTTTTCCTCCCCTTTACAGTAACATTGTTGCGCGGCATAAAATTCCTGGTCTTTATACGGCTCCGTCTGCAGCTTCACCCCTGGGTAAGTCACTAGCTTGTTCCTCCTTTCCACACTGTAAAATATGACTTATGTGGCCCACAAAGATACTTCTGTTTTGTAAAAAATGAAAACTTAGTTGATGTAGGCAAGGTGGATGAAGAATGGTGGTCGCATTTGGTACCCTCTTTACGTTACGAGGTATCGGTCACATGAACCGACGCCGGATCCGCCTATATTATCCGCCTATGTAGGTAACTTGCAAATCAATAAGCTAATACAGAAATGCTGTTTCCTATTAATGTGACATTTTTGACTTGTAGAGTCATTAATGAGACATCGTGTCCACTAAATCAATGATCAGGCTTGTCCATGGATTTTGAATCCTCTCAGAAGATCAGGAGTTAATATCTGCTTGCTTTCTGTGTTGGAAATAAATTCAATGCCAATTCTTCTCCATCTCTAAAGTTTTGGCGAATGACTTAAAGAAACAATTGAAAAATCAATGAATTTCATATACATCAAGTCCGATCTTTAACAGGAGAATAATTATATTACTATATCCGTTTCACTCAAATGCTGTTACAGCATGTGAATTTATTTTTTTAAATTTTAGTATGCTCTCAAATCTTTTGTTGCATTTTATCTGGAACTTTCAAAATAACTTATTATAAGGCTACATTTATGGAGCAGCCTCAAATTTCGATTACAAGTTAAAAACTACTCAAGCTGCAGCATTTAAAATCTTCAGAATGCTTTGAAATGTTATCATATCATTTCATCAGATATATTATTTTAGTCGACTTTTTGAAGCTGATTTAATGGCTTTATTATTTGATGTATCTTTATAAAATGTTGCCAATTCTAAGAAAGGAAAATAGGCAAAATCAAAACGGACACTTCTTAAGGGTTGTATCACTAAGCATCAAAATATCAAATTAATGTACCACCAAATCAGTTTATTTCAAAGGAATATTTTATTAATCTTAACTTGATTGTGTTATTTCAGAATGGTATGCTGTTTTATTTATCAGGTCAGGGCCCTATGAAGGAGCAATTTTCAGATTTACCATGCTTATTCCTGAGACGTTTCCTGATAGCACGACACCTGTACGTATAACATTCATTTGTCTATTCTGTCTTAAAACCCCATTTAGTGAAAGCATCTTTGGACAGACATGAGGAAGCGGGAGGTGATTTGTAGAGAAGGCTAGCTGTTTTGGAGCTTTTTTTCTCTTCATTTACTATCATGTCCATCTCATATTTCCAGATTTCATCACCCAACATTCTTATTTCTATTGAATGCTGACATTTTAGAAAAAAGTATTATGCATGAGCAATGACAACACCATTTTAGTACAATAACCTCCAGATAAAATAAAAAGTAATGAAAACTAATTCAGGTGTTAGGACGAAAACCTATTCTGTAGACACTATTTTCTCTTAAATTCACTGCAAAATGGACATTTGACTTCATCATGCCCCAGGGACAGTTGTAACAGTCTATTACGTCTGGAACAATTTTTGCATGTATGCCAAATAGCTGAAAGAGAAAAAAACAGGCAGCTCTTTGATTCCATATTTGCTTTACAGTTTTCATTTCTCCGATAGAAAATTACTAACGATCACTACTTGTAAATGTGAAACGTTTTCAGAAAACTTGCTCTCATTTTCCAAATTTTATTCAAATTTTTTGCAGAAAGTCATCTTTCAAAGTGATACATTTCACCCGCAAATTGACAAAGATAGTGGGGAGTTGAATATTCGAGAAAAATTTCCCGAATGGCGGAAGGATCTCAACCACCTGTGGCAAGTTTTGGACTACACTCAGTCAATATTTTACAATATTGAAACTAAAAATGCTGTCAATTTAGAATCCACCAATTTGTAAGTAATTATTGAATTATTTTCCTCATTCCTTTTACACCTGTTTGTGAGAGTTTCGAAAGATTGAGTGAAGGGACCCATGACGTTTCTTTTATTATTAGTCTGTTGTTTCAATAATTCAAGTTTAAGGTCATTTCAATGTAACTATCTTACCAAGTTGTAATGGATGATTAATCCATATCTAATGAGTTTCCTGTATCGGTAACAAAGGGCACACGTTGCCTTGTTGGAGCAGCCATTGTTGCCACTGGCATCTTACTTTTGGGCATTTTTTTCTTGATGTGCCTTTTTAGTCATTATGGCAGATCTTGATAGCATGTTTTTTAATACAGTTTTGTCAAAATGCTCATGGTACCTATGTAATGGCATGCGCATGCTTTTAATGTGTCGGTCAAAAAATTTCTACTGTCTTCATTGTTATAAACATGTCATATCTCCGTCAATTTATACCTTAACAAGCTCCCACGGTTGCATTTGAAAGGTGATTTGCTTCAAAACCTCCTATGAATCAGAATTCCAATCAGCGATTTTGTCTTTACAGTATAATTTAAGTCTCAGTTGCCTTTGGACACCCTGTTTAAAGTAATTGAGATTGAACAAGTTCTAATAATCTAAGGACCCTCTTATAATGGGTCGACGGTGTACCTAGATGATCATGTATTGATCGTCCCTGAGTTTCCATATTTTTTTTTTCTCTCCCATATTCTTTTTTTAGAGAATGATATTTGCAGGATTTTCTTACTTAGAACTTTTAGAAAATTTTCTCAAATGGACAGCAAAAGTAGCATAAATTTTAAAACAATATTAATGAGCGGTCATTCTTTGAACTAGCAGAATGTTTCAGAAATTTAAAAGTTGTTTGTCCAGATCTATATTTTTCTAGTTTTACCATCAATATATTTCCGTAGAGTCATTTCGAGAAAGTCCAAGAGTCCTCAATTCAAATTTTTCTGCAAATTCTTTCTATGTATTCAGTAAGTAACCCCTTTTTTCATACATCATAGGTTTGAAACTGATCTAGAAACCTGGAAGTTAAGAATTTCTGCTTGTGTGGATGTTAGCAAAGCAAAAATATTCGACCCACCGCCTGTAGATGACAGCAATTGTCTAAAATTTAGTCCTTATAGTGAAGAGGTGCACGGTACAACCAAGAAAACAATCTCTGCAGGCTTGGTAAGACTAAGTTAGTATTCTGACTTCACTATTGCATTACATACTTCATGAACTTTGCTTCGCTCATACAGTAACACCAGCACCTTTCAAATGAATACTTTAATCAGATGAACAAAAACTTCTCTCTGTATTTGGAGTGATTGTAATAGTTTGGATAGCTCTGAACTGAATAACTCAAATTGAGGAGCTTTCCGAAAAAGGGTACATAGCAAAAAATTGTGTCTGAGGAAAGTGCATCTTAAGATTCCATCATTACTTTCTGGTCACTGATGATAACTTACATTGGAGCTTGGACTCCCGATTTTGAACGTAAGTCACAGTCAGTGGCCGTAGAATAATGATGGAAACTTTAAATACATTTTCTTCAAACGCGATTTTTTGCTATGTGCCCTTTTTCCAGAGAGCTCCTCAATTGTATCTCAGAGTATCTAATTTTCCGTCAAGCTCTATGTTTTAAATGAACAGTAAACAATGTAAAGCCTCAAACTTCCTGTGAATTTCCCCCAGAGTTCAAAACCTCACAAAATTTCTAGGCAAAAAGTTGCCAAGCTCTGCATGAAAAAGAAAAAGAAAAAGAGAGAGAAAGAGAAAAAAAAGGAGCAGAAGACAAAATAAGGCTGATTCTGCCAACAGATGTCCAGTTTTCTTTTCAAAAAGTGTGTTTTGCAGCAAACATAGAGTGCAGCAAATCCAATTCTTGTTTTTTGGAGTATATTACCATGAATCATCGGTCGTCTAAATTGTGTAGATTTATGATGTGACTGGCATCTTCACCGATTTTACTTATTACTTTTCATCAATGTTTTAAGGCTCTTTTGTCATCTGCTGATCTTTATTTGCAGGAACCACGTGAATCAAGTATGAAACCTGCCCAAAAAATATCCTGGGTCCAACCTGGTTCTCTGCAGCCATTGTCAAGACCAAATTCTTGATATAGGCTGTCTCTTCGGTAGAGGAGTTCTCACAAGGTTTGCCTTAAATTCATTCTATTCATCCAAATATCAAGCAAAAGGTGGTTAATGAAGCAGAAAGGATTTGTTGAACAAGTGCACACATCGAAGGATGAAATGAGTACTCAAAATTTCCTGGAATGTTGCTTTTGGTTCACCCTCTACAGGTTTAAATATTTTATGAATATCAATTCAGATAGAAAATCAGTTATGTCAATGAGTAATTGTAACAAGTAGATTCTTAAAAAGTAAATTATATGGTTTAAATTTGCCTAGCAATGTCATTTGCCTGAGTTTGATTCAGTCAAATTGATTTCAGTTGTTTGTCATCCAGATGAATTTTCAGGAAATCTAAATTTCCATTAAATGTCCGAGGTAATTGAATCAACCTTCCTCCAGTAATTACAATCAGCACATTCTGTATTGGTGGGGAATACCTCTCGCAGGAAAGAAATTACTGTTGCAAAAAGTGCTTTGCAATTTGCACAATTCACTATTTTTGCTGATTTAACCTCCGCAGCAGTAAGAAAGAGAGAGAAGTCTCAGTGAGGAACCATATTACTACGATACTTCTCTGGTTCAGGTCTACTGTGTTACCATTTACGGTATGTTTCACTCCTATTGATCCGCTAATTTGGATTGCACCAACAAGAGCAGGGTTATATTCAATAAACAGACATATCACTATCATTACAAGTTTGAAGACCTAATCCTATTTCTTGATATACTAATTTCTAATATTGGTTTCTTTCCCTCACCCCCAAAAGAGAAGAAACTTTTGTTATATTGTAAATTCTCACATAGTAATCAGTTATTTTAATAGTCGATTTTGCGTATCATGTCAAGGTATCCAGGGACAAAAATTATGAAGGCTGTGTAATTTTCTGTTCTGTTCCCAAAGGCATGCTTTTTGGGTACTGCGATCATTATGGTCTTGTGTATGAAGTACATGAATTAACCTTTTCAAATCTTTTGGGTCAGATGTTCTGAAAAATGGCTACCATGTTTTTTCTGATTCATCTTTCCCAGAAAGGTAGAATAAGTAATTAAGGTCATATTGGTGGCCGAAGTACAAGACAACGCATCTCCATCACGATGTTTAAAAATTTCTCCTCCTATTTTGTTTTTTTAAAGAGAAACAAGCTAACTTTCTACCTTGAAATGTATAACAAATATACTCTGCTTACAGAAAAGAAAAATTGAGGAACTTTCTAAGAAATTGCATTGACCAGTTTTCTAGAGAAAAAATCAAGTGACAGGAAGCTTACAATGTCGTAATAATTGATAATCTCTGTGTTTTCATTTTCAATGTTGAATTGTCTTCAATGCCATATGAATAGATAAACCTCGTCGTCAGAAACAGCAGGAAAAATTTTTCAGGCATATACTATACATTTTACCCTTACAAAACGACCTTGGTTTCTCACCATCATGCGTCTATTTTTAGTGAAGTTATATTTTGCCTGGCAAAGCTGTTTTTACGGAAATCTTAATTTTCCAAATATTTGGTGGTTGATGAAGAAAAAACATAGTTATTTTTGAATTCAGTGCTAAAAAAATACATCAGAATATCCATCAATACATCCTGCATTCTTTTTAATGTAGATCTGTGTAGTTTTTACTGAGGCATGCTGCCTTTTCAATAGTCTATCTAAAGTTTGAGAGGGCCCTTAATATGAATTCTCCATAAGTATTGCATATTTATCGGTTATTTTTTTATAAAGTAATCAAAGAAGGGATCACATTTTCAGACTATTCTTTTGCTATCTCTTGTACCTTGAAGTTTTTTTTCTTTTTTGTTAAACTTTTTCAAATTGTTGAGGACCAATTTCGTCCATTTGTAACAATATTTTGATTGATAAATATGTTGAATAAATATTTAATGTTTTTCATGGTTTCTGAAATCTGGTGTCAATATCAATATTTAAACACCTTTTCCTCTCCTTTCTTTAATGCGCCTCTGCTGGTCAAAGATGAAGATGGATGGATTTGAAAATGTTGTTGAGCATTTGACTTCTTCAAAGAAGAAAAGAAATAAATAGAGTTATTTATCGAATGATTCTTGTAATCTATAAAATAATAAAAAATAAAAAACGTAGGTTAACAATATTATTTTTACTTATCACAGATTTTTAAAGCAATTTTTACACTACAGACAGAAAAGAGATTTTGCTGGTAAAGACACTGATTAAAGATTTTTACCGAACTAAACATTTCAAAAGGCTTAGAGTGAACTATGTAGCATTATTTTACGTAAACTAAAATATAAACCCATATGTAAAATATTGAAAGACATCATTCCCTTGAAGGAAAATCAATTTCTCATATAAAATGAAAAGAGATGAAGAGTTCTCTGCCATTTAGGGTGAGAACTGTATGAGTCGGTTATTCCGAAAATCCCGGCTTCTTGTTTTCTAGCATAAATTCTCCGTTTTCTTAAAAGAAACAATCGAAAAGGGATCACATTTTCAAATTGAATGTTTCAAGACTCCTACCTTTTTTTTGACATCTATAAGCAAAAAATTGAATTAATTTTTCAGGGTCTAATGGAGATGTTGCATGTGTGAGGAATTTGCGATTTGACCATTGATCGTTATGTAAAAGTTCGCGAGAAACACGATGGTGCCACTGGTTTTCTCTGAAATCAACTCCCAAGGTCAAAAAAAGCTCTCAAGTTGAGGCCAAAATGGAGGGGATACCCCACGCTATCCTGAAAGTCCACCTCTACATCAACACAAACTCTCCATGCAAAGATAGGGAGCAAATACATTGACAGGGCTGCCACTTTAATTGGGGACTCCAAAACTGAAAACACGGCAACCCTGCTAATGTATTTGCTCCCTATCTTTGCATGGAGAGTTTGTGTTGATGTAGAGGTGGACTCTCAGGATAGCTTGGGATATCCCCTCCATTTTGGCCTCAACTTGAGAGCTTTTTTTGAGCTTGGGAGTTGATTTCAGAGAAAACCAGTGGCACCATCGTGTTTCTGGCAAACTTTTACACAACAATCAATAGTCAAATTGCAACTTCCTCACACATGCAACATCTGCATTGGAGGTGGAAATGATTATTCTGAAAAAAGTTTCAATTTTGTTAAAACTAAACGGAAACATTAGGGATTACAGGCTTTGTAAGAAGCTTTTTTAAGATTTTTCATTAATTCAGGACATCGATACTTAAACAAATTTATGTTTAGCTGCTGATCACCTATTCAACAGTGCTTATAGATCGTTTGACAAAATCAGATCATATCCTTGAAGTCATGTATTTCTTAAAAATATCTTCATGCAGGTTTCCAAAAAAAACTGGAGAAGGAATGAAGTTTTTCCTAGTGAGTGATAGAATTTCATTTCTGCACATACGCTAGGTAATAGGATCACTTCTTTTTAGACCAACTTTCTGAAACCATTCACTGTCTAGATCATAAATCTGGTTGTTCCATTCAAACTGAAAAGGTATCTCACTATCCTCTTTGAATTTAAAAAGTTTACTGAACTCAATTGCTAGTTTCGATTGTATAAGTCCGACAGAGCCGTGTTTTTCTTCAGCCGGATGGTAGATGCGACCATTCTCTGCCATGTAGATTTTTGTAGGTTCAAACGGCACTTTGAGGGTATCACCTGTGTTATTGTAGCCAAACCATTCCACTTCCGTGTCTCTGATCACATGGGTAAAAACTATAGGTAAATCATCACATCTGATAAAATTTCGTTCCCGCCCGCAAGGTGATACGTATGGGAATTCCGGATAACGTCCTGTTTCGTTCCTTCGTAGACGACTGAAGAAAAACTGTAGAAATTTTTTCTCTGGAACAAAAAATCAGTTGAACTAAGTAATCGTAAGTACTGGAGGCGTCTCATTACTTAATAAGGAGTTTCATAGAAATAAAATAAGTTTCCATCAAAAAGTAAATTTCGCTTTTTAAGCTTTATTCAACCCAGGGTAAATGTGAGATCCTGAATGGTTGATGCAGTTCTAACCTTTGAATACTAAATTAGTTGAGTGTCCCTCTACTAGTGAGCCTGATGGGTGTTCTTTCACCTAAAGTTGACTTAAAAATTCTGCTCACGTATCACAAGCTGGGCTTAATGGATAGAGTTTGATCTGCCAATAGGGTCAACAAAGACCCAAACTAGTAGAGATCTCTTAGTGGGACCTAATCTAATCCATGTAATCCATCGAATCTGGCTGAGCTGAAAGTTTCCCCTTCAGTCTTTTGCTGAAACTCACTGAAGTAAAGTATATGACTCTGCTTCTAATTTATGGTTCTTTCAGGCTTTGATTTCCGTGCAAGTTTTAAAAGAGGAAGTTTGTATTAAAATTAAAGGAATCAAAAATGCATTTTATTTCTTCCCAAGCTGTTGTGTGCTTTACTGAAAGGCTCTGCCTTCATCTCTTCAACTTGGAAATTTAAGCTGAAATAAGTAAAATTTAGAAAGGAAAAGATTACATTGTTTCGATTTCATTTTCGGGAAACCTTACCTTTGAAACATGAAGTAAAATTTTTCATTTTGGCGTCATCCAGGAACAACTGAAAAATATTGAGAACAAGCATGTTAGAGAGAGTGAGAATTTGTGAGCAGACCATAGTCCATACCACAAAAAGTGCCAGATGAGGAGCTGAGTCAGTGATTGGCTCAGGATAGCCATTTGGTAAGAAAAGGCCCTAAATTTGAAACCAAATCCCTGAATCAAAAGAGAAAAAAAAATCCCTGGTATATGATTCTTAAATTAAAGTACATATTCATATTTGTCTCAAATTTATAGATTTTAATTCTGTGCAGCACTACCTCAAGTTTGCATCATCAAATTGAGTTAACAATACACCATGTTGAAGAGGAATCCCAGATTTGTATACTTTATCTTACCATTAATGTACGATATCCAACTCATTTTGAGTTTATTGAAACTCTTTCCAAAAAATCGGATTCACAAGAGGTAGATACATGTTTCAAATGTGTTTGATCAAAAGGCGTAAAATAACTGGAAAAAAGGCAAAAGCACTCATTGCAGAAAAATATTGAAATGTGAGAATATTGATATCCATGAATGAAATTTTTTCCATTGTGGTAACGCCTTCCTTTTTTATTCACTTAAAAATTTGATTGAATACTCTCAAGACATGTAAGCATTTACTTCTTGAATATCTAAAAATGACTTATTATTGCACTCTACCATGATAAACTAGGTAATCATTAGTAATGTGTCGGAATGGTAGCAATGCTTGCTACTTTCATCCCAAAATTCATCAAAGAGATCCAAGAGACAATATACTTCATGGATGAGAGAGAGCAATTTTTAAAGAAAAATCTTGCAGTACCCTACAGATGTGCTGTTCCATTAAATGTCAACTTCTGTGAAATTGTGACATTCTCTGAAACTTTCGGATCCTCCAGTGAACCACTTGACATGATGCTAATTTAAGAAATACGATACATTTTTTTTTCATCAAAATTTCACGTAGAACATGATTTAAGTCTACAACAAAAGTTATTGGAAGTAACCCCCGACTATATATTAAGGGTTTTTTATGAAAAAAATCCATATTTCCCGCTCCAAAACAGGAGAAGAAGAAAAAATTATAAAAAGTTCATGCCAAATAAGTTTACCCAGTTTTAGACTGCGACAGAAGATCGTCTGACGTCATTTTGGCAAGAAAAGCAAATGCAAGAAGGGAGATGGTGGACCTTCTGTTGCATTCTAAAATAGTGCAGATGCTCAGTAAGCGCATACTCAAATCTCATTGGGTTCGATCTGTTTAGCATTAATAATTACATTCTCTGCAGTATAAAAATACTGCAGCCTCAATCTCCGTTCTTTGGCTCAGCTATTGCACTTTGTTTACACCTAGGACAACTCAGGGCGGGGATGGAACACTGCTCAATTAAGAAGCCTGCCAAAACCATTGTAGTGTACGATTTGATCCACATAGACTGTTGCTTTTGTAATAAGCAGCAAATTCAAATATTTCGGAACCAGTATCAACCAAACACTTTAGTTGGCAAGGAGTAATTTTTGTTGTGCAAATCATATTCTACGTGGAATTCGGAAGAAGTAACATATATCAGAGTGCTTAAAGTCGTACCTCGTCTAGTGGTCTATTGGACGTGCCATGACCACCTAGAAAAATTTGGCAGTGAACATCCATTGAAATCTAATTAAAATTCAACAATATTAAACTCCAGTCTTCTCCTTCAATACATTACCATCCCTTGATGATCGATGAAATAAAAATATTCGCGGACTTTGGGTTCTGGGGATTGTCCTTGCTGATAAGAGACACACCTTTGACCAATACATGTTCTAAAATGTTTTTGGACTTGTAAGAAAGGACTGAAAATATGATCAACACGGAACACCATTAAAATAAAATTAATTACGGACGCGAGAGAAAATGGGAAAAAAACGTAATTGAACTTGGATAGCTTGCGGCTGACGGCTGACCGCTGAATAGTCTAGTCAGTGATAAGTGATTTTAACCTCAAAACAACTCATGGAACTATTTTGATTTTGCATCACAGATTAGTCCAGATCGCTAACATCCAATCTAGCCAATGCTTAGAAAGCGTGAGTAATTTTGCTTCAAGTTAGGCAACTTTAGAAAATTGATGGCACTACCAGTAGTGAAAGGACTTGACCGGATTGAGAGAAATTTCCTCTTGATTCTGATTATAAAGCTTTAATAAAGTATAGATAGTAATGTATAATGATGGTTTTTGATCAAATAAGATTTTATCAAGTACTGTTATGCTAAGTATTCTGTTTCAATATTCTTACAACAGTTGGTAGCAATTAACTGCTCTCATGGGGGCCTGGCGGGAATTCAAAACTAGGAACCAAAAGTCTCATTTTGGCAGGATTTTGCTTTAATTTTCGGTTTCTAAGGCTTTAAACTTCAAAAATATGATATATTATAATCTGCAAATTTTTTCAATAATGTTATCTACTCAGTATACTGATGAACTCTGATTTGTTTATTTCCACCGATAAAGCACAAAAACATAGCCCGATTATACGAATAAAGAAGGAGAATTAATTAAAATACGGGTAAACAAGGCTAAAAATTATTGAAACACTTAAAGGCAGGACGTTTCGAGCTGCTACCAGCTCATTTTCAGCTGCAAAAACACATAAAAACAAGTAAAAAATTGAGTGGCGACCTGACCCCAGCCGTTATTATGAGTGGTTACGTGATAACGGCTGAGGTCAGGTCGCCACTCAATTTTTTACTTGTTTTTATGTGTTTTTGCAGCTGAAAATGAGCTGGAAGCAGCTCGAAACGTCTTACCTTTTAGTGTTTCAATAATTTTTAGCCTTGTTTACTCGTATTTTAATTAATTCTCCTTCTTTATTTATTTCCACCTTAATTATTTAATCTGGAAATATTGAACCACATAAATTCTACTGAGAAACTAATTCTTGAATTCTTCGGAACGTTTCATCCCACAAAAATCTGAAAAAGAAGTATTCTCCCGCCGAAAATCTGCTGAAAATAGCCAAAATTTCAGTTTTGGTTCCTAGTTTTAAATGCCCATGGATTTTCCCGCCAATGGCGCTCACAAAACTACTCACGCTCCTCCGCCGATGTTAGCGATCTGGACTAATCTGTGTTTTGCATAATCCCCATGGTTGACAAGATCAGTTGTTTCAAAATCGCTCGCCCTGTGATTGGTTCAAAGCTACATTTTCCCAATGATTCCTCTTTTCGAACAGAAGGAATCTTAACCGCAAATTCTGAACCAGACGCTTTGATTGGTCTAGAGCGGTTCATTCCATTTATTCCGAGTTGAACCAAAATAAGCGGGAATTTCAAATAATTCCGGATATCCTGTTTACCAAATAGTTTCCGTTTCCGGTAAAGCGGTGTTGTCAGTTTTATTTATCGAATGCTCTTAAAACTGACAACACTGTTTACCGGAAACGGAAACGATTTGGTAGACAGGATATCCGGAATAATTTGAAATTCCCGCTTGTTTTGGTTCAACTCGGAATAATTGGAATGAACCGCTCTGGACCAATCAAAGCGTCTGGTTCAGAATTTGCGGTTAAGATTCCTTTTGTTCGAATAGAGGAATAATTGGAAAAATAGGTTGTAAAAAAAAATGTTTGTTTACATGCGTGTTACATCGTGGTTACATACGTTTTTTTTTAATCGTGGAACTAATCCAATTAATCGTACTTTAATCTACCCGTGAATTGTATAACTTAATCTTCATACCAATTGAAAAAATCTTGTGCTTGTGGTAAGGAAATAAACTCGTGTTTTTCTAAAATTCTTGACCGGTTCAGAGTACAGGCACAGGCACACCCCCTCTAACGCACGTGTTGGCACGTGTAGCCCGTGACAACCAACTCAAAAAAATCATACCCTCTCCTATTCCACTCCCTTTCTTTCTTTACTCCTCACCTCCGATGTGGATGATATGCGACAACCTCCCTCATTATGCAATGTACTAATTTCCTTTTCATGCTTGTATACGCCTCACTCATACCCAATGTCTCCTCTCATCTGCACTCTTGCATCAAAATTGAGTCCACGCCAAATAAGTTTGTGCACTACTAGTCTAAGACAGAAGATTTCCTGATGGTACTTTCACGTATGAATTAAATGGAAGATTCAATATGGCGAATCTTCTGTCATAGTCTGAAAGTGCGTAAACTTATTTGGCGAGGACTCTATGTTCTCCACACTCTGTGACAGACCATCTCCAGTGAATGAAGGTGGATCTACAGCACTTAAAGTTTTTGCCTAACAAGACTGCGCGTCTGTAGAGAAGGGCTTTCTCACATTTTCTCATTCCTTCAAGGACAGGCTCTTGAGTCCTATGCGCTTCGTTCATATGCTGATAGTAGCCGAGAGCACATCGTCTTCGGATGCTAAGTTGTTCTGCCCTGCTCTTTTTTCATCTATCCTTCCTTTTCCCTTTTTTTCCTCTATGTTTGCTTTACAATTTATACAAACTAAATCTCCTCTCGCTCTGCTACTCAGGTTTGGAGGTAACGAGGAGTCCAATCCATCCTCTCTTATTTGCCACTCATAAAATTTTAATACATACCTATTTGTGATTTTCTTTTTTTGTTTTTTAATGCCAGAAATGATCTGCTCATGGAAAAGACTGATTATGGAGTGATCATTGTCAGTTCTTTATTCAGTTGACGGAAGGAAAATTTTATCCTAGACTCTATCTGAGAAAGCCAGAGAAAGACCACTCATCACCATGTTACCACAGGTTGAAGATCTCATGAAAGAGCTCGGTTGGGCTGATGGATTTTGCATACCAGTAGCCAATGAAGAGAACAAAGCTCTTGAAAAAGAGGTATGTACAAGGTTAATAAAGCTCATAATGTATGCACCTCTTTCGGTGAATAGCCGTAACTTCGTCGACTTAAAACATTCAAAATGCTGAGTGTATAAAATTGTTATCCAGAAATATATCAATATTTGCACTCTTCAAACCTGGACTGTCAGACCTAGGTAAATATATTAAACAGATACTCAGCCAGTTTGAGCATGAACACTTGTCTATTAACAATTGTATATTATAGTCTTTTTGTCTATTGTCTATTTAGCGCGCACTATCTTTTATGATATCCTTTTTTATGCACCTGTCTTACCTGTTATACTACTCATTCTCTCTCTTTTTCATCCATAAAATTGACTTCCTCTACCCTGTAACCTCTGTATTATAAAAATAATTTGGAAGGGTTTCCTCATTTTGCCCTGTTTTCACAGAGTTCCTGCTGTTTTTTTCTTATTCTCAAGGGATACCTCCATTTTATGCCAGCAGGGTGGTTGCGATATGGGGAAATTTCTGTACTCGTGGTCCAGTGATGAGCAGAATGTTTCGTAACCCTGGCGCTATTTTTCGCAAAGAACCCATCATGGGTAGGTTAATCATGAAACAGGCAAGTCAGTCTTCCCCAATGGTGCATATGTCTTCTAAATATGAGAGAGAAAAAAACAGCATTAATTTTTTTCTTCAAAAATATTTTTCCGATTATCATTGCCACTGTTTTTGCTCCTATGATGAAGTATTTTTGAAATCAAATTGTATGTAAGTAGCAGTCTTCTTTTATCTTACACCATTTTTAATAAATTACAGGTTGAAGAACAGTTACGAAAAAAAGCTGAAAAGAAAATTGCCCTTGAAGAACTGCAGGAGCGTCTGGAATCACTAAAAACTCGGGATAAGCATCTACTGGAAGAACTAAAACAACTTGATGTAAGTTCAGAGGTGTAAATTATTCTAGGCCTCCAAAATTTTCTGCAATGCGCTGGGTTTCTGCAAAAAGGTGAACACAATGCGCTGATCAAAATTTTGTTAAATATTGGATTACTTTGTATGTGTGTTGAAGTTCTATGATTCGTTTCCTAGAAATACAGGATTTAGAATCATGGTCAATTCGTAAAAGGACCATTCAATTTTTACATTGTTTTACATTACATTCCTTTATTCTTTTGACTTGCAAGATTTCCCCCATTTTATCAAATTCTTTTAATGTTATCATATGTGTATTTCTTTAGGAGCTTGTAGCAGCATATGAAACACAATGTAATGCTGAAAATGAAATGATATTATCTCTGGAAAGGGAGCACAGTATCATTCTGCAAGAAAAGCAAAACTGTAAGAAGAAGCTGAATGAACTCAGAGACTCTCGACATTCTTTAGAGGTCTGTATTGAATCTCTCTTTATTTTATTTTGAAAATGCGCCTGAACTCTATGGACTCTCTGAAGAATCCTTGCCAGAGACGAAAGATGAAATTTCATTTCATACGGTATTTCAACGAATATTTGAGAATTTGGTGAGAAACTTCAGACTTTGACCCCATGATATTTTTTCAAAAGTTTCCAAACTAAGAATTTACTGTTCCTATGCATTTCATGGCGTACAGAATCCATGGCTAAAGTTTTAAAAAAAAAATCATTAAAATTCATTATAAAATTTCATGAAATTGCATCTCTGGCCCTTGCTTTGATTATACGAATATGTTGTAGTCATTGCATATTACTCATATTGGTTTTTTTTTGTTTTTTATCCTTTTCTAGAATGAGAAACTTCAACTTAGATCCAAATTGAAGGGATTGAAAGCATCGGTTGAGTGGGGTGAAGAAGCTCTCCAGGCCTGGAAGGAAGATTTGTCAAAAAACAGTGGTGATGCAAATTTATTAGAAAAATATCAACTTGAAGATGACTCTAAATTCTGTGTGAGTAAATAACAAAAGTTTAGGTTCTGAGAGCCTCATTGTACGCAGCCACAATAATTGTTTGAAGGCTTTTTTCAATAGATAAAAAGAAGAAGTTAGTCTTTGCACTACCGCTCTGGCATTTACTTACAGAAAAACATGTAGTGCCATTTCGAATGTCAGGTTCCATAATTTTTCCCCCCAATAATTATTAAAGCTACAAACGTCACAATGATACCATTGAAGGTAATATTTTCAGACTTCCAATGGACTAAGAGTAATGGAAGTTCCTGTGTGAGGGCGTTAGTAAATTGATTGGATTCTGCAAGTCATGTACTTCTCCAAGAAAGTGGAAGTCATAGATGTCAATAATGAACTTCTCTGAGCATTTTTGTTTTTTGTAACTTTTAATAGAGTGTTAAAATTCAAATCTGACTTCATGTTTCTAGGAGGTTGAAGTGAAGCGGCAGAAATTGCTTTCTGATGTAATGCAAGCCCAAAATACTCTAAATCGCCTTGTCAGTGAATTAAAAATATCTGAAAATGAACTCTGTCACACAACAAAGATGTTTCGTCAAGCCCATGAAGAACGGAACAAGCTTCTTGAACAGTGGGGAGCTGCTGTGAATTTCTTACAAGCTAGAGATGACACAATAATGAAAACTTTGATGGTAAGTACGTTTTCATTAATTTTTTAGTCTGTAGAAAGTATACATTGGGAATAAAATGTTTCAAGTCCTGAAGGTTTTCTTGAGAATGTGTTCATTCAAAATGTACCTTCTCAATCAAACAAAAAATTGTATTTTCTCACAAGCAGAATAGAATACTCTCAAGTGAGGTTTCCCTTTTAAAATACAAAGGTGGATCAATGATTGCTTTACTGAATCTATTTGTCTTTCAACAAGTTTGTTATCTGTTTTTTGAAATGATGACTTATCTCTACAACAGCCTTACCTGCATGATTTTCTCTAGCCAAGTTTTGACTTGTTGTCCTCTGTCTTCAATGCAGTTCTCTAAAGTCAATGTCAATTCTACATTGTAGTTAAAAATGCGTGGAATTGATTGTTTGCTACAACTAATATGAGAGTAATTCTCAGGCTATTATTTGATGATTCTTATGAATTCAAATTTTAAAATGTTAAACCTCAAAAAGGTAGACAAAAACAGTTAAATTCTTTAACCACTGTTTAAAGTGACAAAAATTAAAGAAATGAATAGTTTCATTTGGATAGAGAGAGAGGAATAAACAACCATTTAACTACCTGTTCATGCTCTTTTCGAAGCTTGTAATGGTTTATCCATGCGTCTGTTCTTAGGAGCTGCAAAATCTCAAGAAATCTGGCAGAGAGAAGTACAAGCAGCTTTTACAAGAAAGGCAGTTTTATGAAGAGCAGTTCAAAGATAATTCTGAATTGTATGCTTCAATAACAGAAAAATCCACAAATTGCGAACATCTACGAGAAGAAAAATTAAGGATCAATGAAGTTCTCCAAGAAATTTCTAGTCAGGTAATGGAAGTGACGTATCTACAAATAAAATTCATCCAAAAGATGAACTGTTGAAAATTTGTTCATTTTCTTGAGTTCTTTTTATCAAGTAGTAATCTTTATTGTGTAATCAGAATTTTCTTTCTCTCTTTTTTAGCTAGGTGTAGAGATCAGACTCTTTCAATGTCAGTTTATCACCGTCTGTTCAACAGTTTCATTGCGTTGAACAACTCTAATTGTTAAGCACCCATAATACAATCCTCAAACATTATTGTGCAAATTGGTTACAGGAAAATGACCTAACCTCTCGACTGATTTATTCTCGCAAAATTACTAACTCAAGTTTTAAAGTTATTGCTCAAAGTCTAAAATTTGCATACTTATTGCTGAAAGATCATCTATTTGGAGAAATGCATCCTTATTTGTATTAGAAATTGTTTATTGTGGGCTGTTTTTACGAAATTGGTGGACTTGTTCTACAGGTCCTCACATCTCAGCGAGCATTGGCAGAGTTGGAACATGAGTTGGCTCGAGAGGAAAAAGAAGAGAAAAAATTGATGGAAGAGTGTGATATCAAAGAAGCATCAGTTAAGTGTCTAACAGAATCTATCGAGGACTTAAAAAATAAACTCAAAACTTTAAAAACTGAAACAACTGAAGCTCTTGAACGGAGTAGAATCCCTCACAAAATCTATGATGTAAGTCAAATTCTATTTCATGTTTTCTAGCTAATATTATAGGTATAAGGATAACACTGAGGATACTTAAATTACTATGGTACTACTAGAGAACTCTCTGACACCCGACACCTCCAAATTAAAATTTTTTAAGACTTGTCTCAGCTGAAACTGAATCCCCCATCCACTGTTAAAATCTCTCCCAAATCAAAATATAAAATTTTCAGTATCCTCATACACTAGAACTCTCTCTCAAATCTAAGAACATATCAAAAAGAATTTGTGCCAAAATGGAATGATTCTAACTATTTTACACTTAAGAATTTTTCAGTGTAATGAAATCATGCGTGAAATTAATGTACATCAATCTGAGACGCAAAATTTTATCCCAAAACATGGCTTTTGCAATGTTGATGTTGTCTGAAATTTATATTTTACTTTTTAAAGATCTCAGGTATTTTCTATACTGAGAATAACGAATCAATAAAAGCCAATTCTTGATCTCTTGACTCCTTCTCTTTTTCCTGATTTTCTTGGTTTAGTTTTTTATTTTTTTTGGAGGAAAAAGGCAAAGTCAAATGAATCAAAAGCACTGACAATCCAATTTAGGAAAGCAGGCTTCAAAAATAATCAATTATTTTATATTTTACTGTTTAAGGACAAAGTGAAATCGTTAGAGCAAATATCTGTGAAACAGAAACGACTTCATGACTCAATGCATAAGACCGAGTCTGAATTATCTGCCATCAAAAAAGAGGGCGAACTTTGTTTCCAAGAAATCCAGTTCTCTGAAGCTCATTCAGCAGCACTTGACAAAAAGATGAAATCAATATCAAAAGAAATTTTTCACCAGGAAGAGATGTTGTACAACCAGGTAATCTTAATTTTCCATTCGTCACCATTTGCAGGAGAGAGGACCTTAATGTCAAAAAAGTCCAATCTGAAATTATGGTACCACCAGTCAGAGGAAAGTATAATGGACACTTGGGGGGGGGGGGGGGTGCAAAGCAATCCAGAGTTATGATATTTTGAAATTTGTAATTCTAAAATCGTAATTTCAAGAAAAAGCCATGTCAAGTTTTGATCTGCTATGTTAAGTTTCTGCACATGTTAAAGGTTGGTTCTTGTAAAATTCAACGAAAAATCGTTGGATTTTGCTGTACATGTTTACCCTTTATTGTCATAGAAAGAAATTGAACTGCTCATAAATCGCTGTGTGATAGAAGAGAGAGTACTGAAAACTTCAGTTCGGAATTTTAACCAACCTTGCTTAAAATCGCTCATCTGAAAAAATGTTCCTCTTGCTCTAAAGCCCCCTTCCCCATAGTTTGTTACATGTGTATTTCATCTACAATTGAATTATTTTACAGCAGTTTAATGTATCATTTAAACCATTCTTCCCTCCAGATTTACTCGACTACTCACCATTAAGGTAGTCCTCAAAGATGCATGAGCATTTTCCGTGAAGCTAAGTCTTTTTTTCTTCAGTTCTAACTAAATCTATTAATGTTTTTGTAAATTTGTACCAAGACTTGAACGGAACATAAAACTTTTTGGTGATCTTCATACAACAGAAAAGTAACTGGAAGCATTTTTAACATCCTGAATTTAGTAGACCCCATCTTTTCATCTACTTAAGCAACAAGCAGTTTCAGTATGTTCGCAAGCCCATGAAAAGGGTAAATTTACCTCAAACAGGGTTTAATGTTGTTGGCTGCTTATTATTAATTTGTTTTTTCCCTCCTCTCTCTATGTGAACTCCCTCAAGTGAACAATACTTACCAAATCTTTTTAGAATTTTGTCTCCAAGTTAATTTCTGTTCGTTGTCTTTTCAGAACTTGCAGCTGACTCAAATCAACACTGAAATTGCATTTTTAGAAGGCAAACGAGATTCAGAGTATTTGGAATCCTTGAAAAAAGAAATTGAAATGCTGGAAATCGATTTGAAGGAAAAAACTAAAGACCATGACTTTATTCTTACCCAAGTTACTCAAAGTGAAGTGAGTATCTATTTCAATCTCTGGCCGAGTCAGAAAAATATTAGCACTCAGAAAGAGCACTTATCTTTCCAATTTTCAATATATTTTTAAAATACAGATGAGTCCAAAAAATTGAGAATTATGTTCACTTGTCACGCCAAGTTGAATTTTTCCTTTAAGTGACCTTGGCCTTAGTTTAGAGACTAGCAGTAAAGGGCAATTACTTGCAACATGTTCCTGGGCAAACAATTCACCTTACACAGATGTGCATAATTGCATTTTAATCGTAAAGAAAACTATGTAGATCAGTTGCAATATGGTAAAATAACTGTAGGATCAGTGGCTTATCACATAGATTTATAATCGCAAAATGCTGAATTGAGGCCCTCCATTCTTACCTAGAAAAATGCTTTACAGCAGTCAAAGTTGCCAAGCTGAGATTCTGGCGAGTATTCGTTGAACAATTACTTCCTGGTAAGAATAGTCAGAAATCACATGAATGGCAATGCAATTATTGTGAACTTGAGAAAAACTGCAGCTCCGTACCGGGTGTTTCTAATCTGTGACTCGCTACTTTTTCTTCTGTTGTTGACTGCCTGTACTGTTGGTGATACTTTGTCGGTAACTCCGCATTTCTGTCAGACTGAGTGTGAAAATAAGTCAACAATGGGACCCAAATAGGCAAAGGACCCCGTACACCTCTTATGGGAAGCTGCACCTAGGACGGATTTGCCTTCTGAACTTATGTCATTTGATTCTCCTCAAGATGCTGATCCAAAGTTATAGGTGCGCCAACTTTCTACGATGCACAAACCGTTTTCCGCAAAAAACCTAAGAGATGATCTCAATTATTCGGCATAAAAAAGCCAGTAAGATTCCCTCATTGCAGTACGCGTGTGAACAAATCAGGGGAAACTCTCGCACTGAGCAGCATCTTATCACCGGATTCCGCTCCGCCCTGTTGCTCGTCCATCCAAATCAAATTCTTGAAGAGCATGAAGAACAGGAAAGTCTAACGGCTACCGGGCAAGGGCGGGAGGGAGAATAGCCCCTGAGTCGGCAGGGCAGATAAGAAGAACGGACACTCGCTACGCTTTTGCCGTATTTACATCGGGCCTGCCTCAAATGCTTTGTTCTTTTTTTATTCATATCGCCGAATAATTTGAATCTTCTCTTAGTTTTTTGCGAAAAGGTGCATCGTAGAAAAGTTGGCGCACATATAACTTTTGATCAGCATCTTGAGAGAATCGAAGACATAAGTCAGAAGGCAATCCGTCAATAGTGGCTGCTTCCCATAAGTGTGTGCGAGTCCTTCTATGTCCAGTCTAAATCAGATTCTAAATTTATCCCTAAATTGAATAAAATTGTTTCTATGGGAAATTAACCGGATAAGAGATCCCACTTATCAGTAAGTCAACCTATGGAGGTTATTAAAATCCTTACTTAAATCCTATTTCGCAGTCAGTAAGTTTAAGGAATCAATTTTCCAGTGGGACATTCGGAAGGTAGCATTTGACAAAGACAGAATTTTGAGTCTCAAAATGGGCCATACATGTTCAAGTCGTCATGTTGTGGTTTTCTCCTGGTTTCTCTCTACTTTCATCTTCAAGGTTATATGCCCTCAATGTTACTTTTTTCTAGGATGAGCTTAAGAGGATTAAGTCAGAATTCTCGAAAGATGATCCTGAAATATCAAAGTTAAAAGATTCCATTACAGATTTATCAATTATAGTTGAAAATGGTAACTCCTTTGTCTTCAATGCACCTCATTTCATTGCTGCTCGTTCAAGCCTAAACATTTTAATTTTTTAATCGTGACATCTGCTGAGAATAGAAATGTTCTCTCATGCACCAGTTTCTTTTCGCTTTTACTTTGCACTTTAGTCCTTTTTCTATTAAAGTAGGAGGTAGAGAAATGATGTAAAATTCATTCTGACACAAAATTTTTGTTTGCACCAAGTAGTTGTCACCCAACACAATCTAATAAGCTCTGTATAGCATTGTGTTGGTAGTTTGTTATGGCAGAATCAAACTTTCTATTATTCACTGAAAATATCACAGTTTTCTCAAAAATTAAAAAAACTACACTTTTTGTTAAAAATTTCCTTTCAAAATAGAACTATGATCTGCTGCTTTTTATGATTTCATTGAAAATCAGCTGTGCCAGACAGTTATGACCTCCTACAAAAATGAGATGTAGTAAATCGGCAGAGTATTTCATATTTTCTAGAATTTTAACCCTTCAACTATCACGTAATTTTGTGTAATTTTATGGTTCCTACGTTTGTTAGGAAGGAGAAAAAAAAATCTCATCTCTCCTACTATGGATTCAACTCTGAAACATTATTTTTTCCAATAACCTTTCCTTTTTGAGCAAAATGTTCATTCAGTCTTTTTCTTAACCAGGTCAAAGGCAGATTCGAATTGCTGAAAACGAGGTAAATGATAAACGTGTTGAAGAAAACTTGCTGAAACTTCGCGCCAGCCATTTGGAGAAATTAGTCGCAAAAGGAGGGGCTTCCTTGTGTGATCTAGAAAAACAGCGCTCATTTTTGGAAGCTGTAAGTATAATTTATTTCGCTCTCTCTTTTTCTCACTCCCCTTCAGAAGAAAAGTAGAATAAAGATACAACCTTCTGATGTGAAAGACCGAAGATAATGACTTACTTTTGATACTGATCCTTACCGAAATCCTGATCCATGAAATCATGATCCAATCATGATCCTGATCCATGTCATGGTTAAAAAAAATGAAGGACTGAAGTGCTCAGAGGTACCTTTTTGAGATGTGTTTTTTTTTTAAGTTGGGTTGGAACTTTCAAAGGGGTTTTTGATAGAATCTACTCCCTGGCAATCCGAAGAATAAGTTTTAGGTGTCCTAGTTTATTTTTTATAAAGAGCTTGCTTAAAGAGCTTTATAAAGTTGTATTTTAATCAAACAGCTTTGTTCCCTGACTCTCAAAGATTGTAACCTCAAATGTCTTTTTTTCAAAACTGATCTTTGAACTGCAAACTACAAATCATCAGAGTTCCGGTCTGGTTTGATGTACTTCTATGTGTTTGGTTTGTTTTTTATATTTGTGTGTGCCAAAATGTTTGTGAAACATTCCACTACGCAGTAATATTGGTCCTAATATCCCTTGTAAGTGTGCAACACCATTGACAACAGATGATTTCAACATAGTTTTTTTTCTTGTGTAGGCAATGAAAGAGCGTCTGATTGAAATAAAAACAATGAGGACTTTATTAATCACGCATAAGAAAGCTTTACAAGATGATCTTTCGGAGTTGAAGAAATCAGTGGAACATCTAAACATACGTATCAATCAATTGAAGAAAAGGTTAGCATAGAAGTATTGACAGGTTTGATAGTAAATATCAAAAAGTATCCAACTATTTACCTAATGTTTTGCTGATGTCCAAGCCATATGGGGCACTTACATTACCTGGATGCTCTTGATAAGTTCAACTGCAAGTTGTCTTTTTGTACCTCTGTCTGGCGGGAAGACCTTTCGCAAGTTTGTTACTTGCTTGCACAACCATATCTCAGCAAATTTATAGTATTATAGTAAATCGTGGCGTTTTTAAAGATAATACACCAGCACCCTCCACCTACTAAGGCATTAAAATTTTTTCAGAATAGGCAATTTAAGGATCTACAGAACCTCTACTTTTCTCAAACTTGAAGTTTCTGCATAAGAACTTTTTAGGTAAAGAGTGTTTATGATGAAATCAAAAGTAACTTAACATTTAAGAGGAAAAAAATGTGGTTTTTCTTAGGTTGGAAATCATACAAGATACGATGGGAGAATACAAAGGCTCTGACCAGGTGACAGTCACCCAGCTAAAAATAAAAATTGCCCAAACAAAGGGTGAGCTTCAAGAAGAAGGTGATGATCTGGATGCCAAAATCAACAAAGCTGAACAAGAAATTACTGCAATGGAAAACACATTGCAGGTGATCAATGCATCAAACAACCTCTACAAGAGAAGCTTGAGTGCTGTGGATTCGGATGCACCAGAGGTAAAGGAATTAAAAGAGATGGAGCGTCAGTATCATGCTGCATCACAAGCTCGGAAAGCTCTGGAAGAGAAACTAAAATCACTCCATGAAGAAATCGAGGTAGGTGATGTTATTGCAGTTGGAAATGAGTGGCTTTTGATGAAATAAGCAAATTAGGACCTTTGAATGAGTTTCCGATAATCCTTAATATCCATACTTCATTGATGATTTCCTGACTCCTGTATTTTGGCAGTAAGTATATTTCCTAGGAAAACACGCGCTTTTCTAATTGATTTCACCCTAAAGTGTAAGTACAAAACAACGTATCTTTATTCTGGTATTTCAAAATTTCCCCTCTGGAGAAAAACAAGCCAACTTTACAGTCTGAAACTTATGAAGAATATTCTGCCAATAGAAAGTAAAAATCAGGGAAGGAAAGCTAATAGGATTCATTGGGATCAAAGTATCTCTAAAGAAAAAAAGAGTATGATTTATAACACCTTAATCAAAAGCATTCTGACCTACGGCAGTGAACTGTGGCCCATGAAAGATCGTACCAAAAAGATTCCTAAGGCAACTGAGATGGATTTCTGGCGAAGATCAGCTGGAATCTCAAGGAGAGATCACATAAGGAACGAAAGAGTCCGTGAGATCATGAACGCCGAGCAGAACATCGTGCATGAAATTATGACCAAACAGCTTGTCTGGTATGGTCATGTTCAACAAATGGCAGATGATAGGTTGCCCAAGAAGGTGCAAGATTGGGTTCCTCCTGGGAGAAGACGTAGGGGACGTCCAGAAAAATCGTGGATAGGTGGCATTCAATTTGAAATCACAAGATGCCATTTACCAGATGACCTCTGGATCGATAGGCAAGGATGGTGATTAGGTGTCGCAGAGCGCCCGGGCGTGCTGTACAGCGACTCGAATGTATGTATGTAGAAAGTAAAAATCATAGAAGTTTTCAAGAAATTACTTTGACTAGTTTTCCTAAGAAAAAATGAGTATGAAAGGAAGTCTGCAATGTCGCAAACGGATGTACATGGGTTTTGCACTTTGGCCATGGATATAATGTGATCAGCTACAATGTGTTTTACGTAGGCCCACATCCCACTCAGTATTTTGTTCAATGCCAATTGTATTACTTAATTTTCCAAGCTTCACCCTATCTCCCTTGAAAGTCTCATGCATTCATTGCTCTTTTTCTTTCTCTTACAATATCATACCATTCTTTCCGTTTGCCCCGCCGGCCATTCCTCTACTTTGTGCCGGTGGCTGTCCCTCTTAGTCTCTCCGCTGCCATGCCTTATTTGTCTCTTTACGCATGCCGTTTTTGAGGCCACAGTAGGGGGTCATCCATTCTCAGTCGCATCAAAAAATCATGAAACTTCACAATTATTCGTTTCTAATTTTTTGAGGCCTTGGTGTGTTGTAAAATTCACCTTTAGTCTCCCAAATTTTAGATTTTTGACTTCTATTTTTCCAAGGACCGGTTCTATCTCCTCTTGCTATGGATTTTTTTTGTTCTAAGAACATAAGAGTGAGCGTTGCCAACGTAGTATGTTTCCACTTCTCACATATTTTTTTTTTTACTCTTGTGTATGATTTTCTCTAATTTTTTTTCAAACAGAATTAGCTATTTTTCAGATTTTAGAAGTATTAAGTGAGGGCCTTGATACCAATGTCAACAGATCAATAGAAGTCAGATAGATCTCTCATTTATATCTCGGTGTTATATGTTTGCTGCTTCGTCAAAGAAGTAATGAAAATGGTCATTGAAAATTAAGATATTTTATTTTTTTTCTTTGTTATTCCAGAGAATTGAAAAATCTCACTGTGAGCTAAAATCAAGTGAAGAAGAGCTAAAGAAAGTGTATCAACAGAAAGATCGAGATGCTCAGGAATTGGATCGACATTTAGAAAATCAGGAAAGAAAATTGCAGCGAGCAGACAAAGTATTGAAGAAATTAATTCGGGAAGTGCATCTCAATGTTGAAAGAGCACCTGTAATCGAATTTGCAGAGGTATTCCTAACTTATTATTTTGATGAGCTCTATCAAGTGAACACTTGTTTTAGAAATATTTTCTGCAAGAACGAGACAAGAAAATTAAGTTTACAAAAAAAATTTGCCTTTTTCTGATCCATACAAACCAAAATTATGAAACATGATGTTAAAATTTTAACAGACCATTCTGTACAAGGTGATCTAGACATCCCTTCCAAGTTTTTCTAAGGTTATTCAAGGTCGAAAGAGGTCAGGGACAGAAATAAAGTCAGGGATCGACCTCAAGGATTTTCAGTGTTCTTAAGCTTGGATGGTCTGGATCACTCTGCATACAGATGACAGGTAGGATGAAAGTTTGGCTGTTAATCTCCAAAAATCTCCTTTCTCTTGCAAAATAATGGTATTCATAACACTTATGGCTTTGGTTCGATTAATTTTTCTCCACGGTATGATCGAAAAATTTTCATCAATTTTCATTCTATCAACATAAAATGCTTGGATGTTTCTCAGCATGGGTAACTAAAAGGATATGTTCTCTTTTTTAAGCTTGGAGAACACATAATGAAATGAAAATTTAGTATTATTGCTCTAATCTTTCAGCAAGACATCAAAGTGAGGGAGCTTAAAGAACTCAATCAAAGTGCCCTTCTGCTATTGGCAGATCTCTCAGCAAGATACATAGAAACAGGCCCAACCATCAACAGGTACTTGGCGGAGAAAAGTCTTACCCTGCCATCAGTGTACGCAGCTGGACCATCTATCTCATCCCGATCAAAACCACCTAGCTCAGTGTCTAGTCATCTTCCCTCACACGGGTAATGAAAAATTCTTGGCTCAAAGCCAAAATACTATCTTAATTTAAATTCTTAAGCATTACCTTTGTTGTATTACTCCTTTCATTTTACAGTCTATTTTTTAGCTTCTTCCTCCCTTAAAAAGTCTTTCACGTAGTCTGATAAAAAAAAAAAAAATTACAAGGAGCCAATTTTTTTAAACTTTAACCATCTATTTTATTGTAATAACTCTTATTGGCAAATAATCAACAGGAAATAAGATACTTTCTTTTTTTTTACACCAAACTCCGATTTGGAAACGGTTTTTCCGGATTGGTAGCTAAAGCGCAATATTATCTTGTTTGATAATATCAAATTCGGACATAGCGCTGAAAAATACATCAGAATCTGCTTTAATACTTTCAGACAGAAATTTTGCAAGTGAGATTCCATTTCAGACCCACAGCGCCTGGACTACTCTCTGAGTTGGAAAATACATTACTGGCTCTGATGTGCTTACAAATAATAATGTGTCTCGCAATGTTTGCTTATTGTTAATTGCCAATGTTAAATTATTTTAGAACTGAAAGCAAAATTCTTTAGCTTGATTTTAAAACATCATTTAATTAGCCTACAAGATAGCAGTCAAGACAGTCCCAAAAGTTATCTAATAAATGTTTGAATTTCTCTTTCCCAAATTGAATATTTTTTTCTACATTCATCTAAAAATTACACTGATGTAAGTTTTCCTCATAAAAATCTGTATAATTTTGGTGACGTTGCGTGGTGTCAACAAACCCCAAGACTTGAAAATTGTAAGATGTTATGGAGGGAAGTTTTAAGCTTCAGTGACAATCTGGTCATTGACTTTCATAGGAGTCAGAATTTTTATTTTTGGATGATCATGGTGTCAACAAAAACTTAGAAAATCTGTTTGTTGACACCATGCTACATGATCATAATTTCCTAAATGATATTTTACCTCCTTGAGCGGTGGTATCTGACTAACATTATTTTTCTAAATCTGTTTGGAAATCGTATCTAACAACTAATTTTCTTTTCTACTGAAAGCGGCTGAGCATAGTTTACTGTTAACTGTAAAGAAGGAAAACTTTTTCTTGTGGACTCATGTGTTTTTTCCTTTCTTTTCTTCCAGCCCGAGCAATCTCTCAATCGATGGTTCTGCTCTCCATCTTGACAAAGCTCCGTCTTCCTCGGTGCCTAATGTTATGATCCTGAACCCGGATATAATCGGAACTTCCAAAGGTAGGCTTTCTTCAATTAGCGTGCATGAAAAAAAATAATTTCAAGATTGCCAACCCGGGCACAAGCAGAAGCTCTTTAGGCAGACTGTGGGATTAAAAAACTGAAACTTCATCGGGAATTACCTAAGTGGTAGTTATTATGGCAGGAACCTCTCACTCACCTCACTTCTCAAAAACTCACCACTTTATCGACCTATCCCTTTTACTTACCCGGGAATTATCTCCCCAAAATCTCTTTTCCGGGGAAATGAGGGCGTAGAATGGTGCAGTTTACAAAGGACTATAGAAACAAGTCCATCAGTCTAGTCTAGAAAGTGAGGAGACCTAACCAGAAGCGAAGGAATTGAAAAGCAGAGGAACAAAAGCAGCAACAGAGTTAAGTAGATGTAAAAGCCGAAACCAAGTACAGACAAAACTTCAGTTAGACAAAGCAGGTGGTAATGCAGCAATCCAGAAAGACAGCTGAAATTTTGAAATATCAGTACAGTAAAGCTAAGAATTTGAACAATTCGAGCCATAGCAGTGGAGAGCATAGAATGAAACAGATAGCAGCTCTGTTGCCAGTTGCAGATAAAATATTTCCGATTGCCAGCAAAGTCACAAGAAAGCCAAAAAAAGGGCTCGATTGTAGATTCCTGTGAACAAGAGCCGAGAAATCCTCGCCACTCTGACCTTAAGGGCATATCTCTATTTCCACATGAGCCCTGTTCTCTGCATAATCCTATGCTTTCTGAGGGTCATGTGGAAATAAAGAGACACCCTTACTTCAGAGGAGCAACAAAATGTCCGAACTACAGTTAAAAATTAATTTTTGCCCTGTAAGATAATCATCTGCAAGTGCAGGACAAACCATGCTCCATATTTGCGTCATGGCCATCACCATTATTAACCCACGCCACCTTCCTCCCACACTTTTCCCTCCTTTTTTCCATCTGACTACCTGTTTACTGAAACATGGAAGGAGCCTTGTAGTGTCCAGCTACCTCCGTTTACTCGTCCTCTGCACACTCACTCGTATCTAAACGCAAATCCTGGATTTTCGGCGGTCTCATTCTTCTTCTATTCCTCACCCCTTCCCTTAAATCTCCAGGACCTCCCTCCCTCCCCCACCCCCTCTAAACCCCCCTCGGAGTGCCTCCCCAGTGAAAATACTAACTAGCCGTCACCTTTGGAGCAATAGTTTTACCACAATCAAATAGATATTCTTGAAGGTCTTCTCTGTTTTTTGCCTCCAGTTCTGAGTATTTGTTTCTACTTTTCAGAAACAGCTGGGAGTCAAAAAAAGGTTGTTTTGCAAGGTGCAGAGAGTCAACGTCAGAAGAAATCAAATTATGCTGGTGCTAAAAGAAAGGATAGCAAGTCTTAAATCAGCAGACTAACTATTCTCCCCTGTTTTAGAGCTATCCAGTATAGTAAGTTAAATTTTTGTTTGTCCCTTAATTTGGAATATTTTGGAGGGGTTATCACATGAAGTTAATTAACCTTTCAGATGGGTTTAACCTAATTAAAAGTAATCTTATATATAAAGTGATGAGGTATCCTATAGAATCTCAGAAATTTATATAAACTAACTTAGTTTCAGTTTAAAATTTTTGCAGATTACTGGCTCCTTTGAATTTTTATCTGTATTATATTAATGAAATCTCTTATCAAAATTCTTTAGAAGAGAGCAGTAAGTAGATTCCCCTCTCATTTTTCTGGGCTTAAATTTTGTAATTGACAAAAGGATAAAAAAAATTTTTTTTTGGCCTAAATTTTTTTACTATATTATTATTAATTAAGAATAAGAATATCATCATTATCATCAATTATCAATCAAAGTTAAATTGTCTCCAGTAATTTGGGTGTACTAGATTTTACCTCAAGTTACCATAGATACCGAAACATATGAGCTAAAATTTCCTCACAAATTTTTGATGACTTGTTATTGTTTTGAACCACCTGGTTGTACCTAACCTCAAAATTTTTGCTGAAAAATTAACTCTTATTTTTATTTTCTTCAGTTTTCTCATGCTGGTAGTCTTCAAATTTCAATGGAGAAAAATGTGACCATACCCGCGTTGTGCACAAGCTCATGTTACATGCATTAATACAATTTTTTCGGAACCTCATCATGAGTAACCCAGAAGAAATACCTACGACAAGCAGCGGAGAATCACCAGCAGCCCAGGTTGGAAATAATCAGAGTAAAATATTGCGAAACTCCCAATATGTTTACTCATTGCGTCACGAGAACAAACGATCAACAAGTGGAGCTTCAGTATTAAAATTAAATTCTCAAAAATCTAGTGCAAAGCGTCCCAAAAAAAAAGAACAAAAGAACCCAATTATCCCAAGAATAGTAATAAAAAGGCTCAATAATAGGAAAGGTAGGCGAAAGAAAACCAGTCGAAAATCAAAAGGAACTATTAAAACAGTACAAGAAAATGTAGTGAATCTATTGGCTCCCACAACAGGGATAAGTCCTGCGAGTGAAGAAGCTCCTTCATCACCCAAAAATAGTTTAGGATCGAACAATCAAAGCATGGGAACGGCCAGTAACTGCATCGAACCAAACCAAAACAATGCTATGCCCTGCGATAGAATGGTAAAGAAAAATCCTAATGATATGGAGGTTGACAGTCCCAGTAATAACAACCCTTCTAGTGAGTATTAAATGCCTTCTTTCATCCAAGAAAACACGAAATTACTTTCAGCTTTTCTTGATTAATCATACCTTCTCTCACTTTCAATGACTTGCTAAGTTTAACATGAGTAAGTTTTTTAACACACTGACCGCTATTGACCTATCATATATTTTTGGCTGTGACACAAGGTTTCCAGTGTTGTAGATTAGTGTTAGGATTCCAAATTTGTTTTTCCTGTGTTTATTTTTATCATTTATTAAGTATTTAAGGGAAGTATCGAAACAGTAATTACAGCAGTGCTTGACTCTTACACAAACTACATTTTGATCAAAAAGGACAACCTATTAGTTTCTAATTTTCAGAGAAACTCTAGAATCTAATTCCTGACATGAAAAAGTGTCAGGTACGTCGAAAAGCGAAAAAAGAAAACAAATTAGAGCTGAACGCCTCGCCTCTCAATCACACGTTAAACTAATCCTTTGCAACTATTCGCATAATTCTTAAGATGTTGAATCGATCAATTCGAGATTCGATTAATATACCGACATGCAATTAGCACAAGTACGATTCTCTGAAATTGTGATGACCTGACTTACGGGTCGGGGCCAAACTCGACGCACTGGCCTAGAGTTGTGCCCGATATTTATACGAGGACGTAGCTGGAGCGTCGCGATATCAGCCTACGGGAAGTTTCCAAAGAGAGATATCTTGCAGCTGACGTCACAGGACTCCAGAGGGATTGTCGCGTCAGACAATGGTTGCCCATGGTCTCTGAGTGGAGAGAGATCTCGTTCAGACCACCTACACAACTTGACAGTGGTCGTTTTGGGGGGAGGGGGGCAGTCGTCGACCCTCCCAAAATGAGGGACCTAGACAAAAAGAGAAAGAGTCTGGAGTTCGTCTTTTGACTGAATCCAATTTTTTTTTCGAGTTGGCTATCTTATCAACTAAATTCTCGACAAGATCCTGAAGAGATATCATAGGGGAAAAGACTTGAAAAAGGGGGATGGTGCTGGAAACAAACCGGAGTGATTCGTCTTATTGGTAGACTCGTCAATGGCGCGCAAGTGCAAGCCGGAGTCCTGAGCACATGCACAACACGACGGTGTAGCGAAGACTGATTTCCTTAAGCATCGGAGCAAGTGATCCAGCTCCCTACACTTAGGTTGGTCGGCAGCGCGCATGCGCATTTCCTAGCGGACATCAGCGTTTTCTATAGAGTCAGTGCTCCTCCTAACGTAGCCAATTTCCCCCTCTAATGATGAAATTGTCTGGGAAATTGGGTGTCTCCTCACATTCCCCCTTCAGGGCAAAATATAATCCTCCAAAGATTATATTTTTATCAAAAGAAAGGAATGAGAGACTTCGGGCGCGCTACTGAAGAGGAAAGTCTGGTTCTGGTGCCAATCGGGTGCCAATGTTGAGGCAACCGCGCTCGGTTTTATGAATGACATAAATCGTATGAGTAGACCTCGTCCGGAATTCGTCCTGCTTATTCTGCCAGGAGAAAGAAAAAAAAGAAAGGAAAGGAAAGAAGAGTAGAAGATACGTGTTTTCTTGAGTTGGTCACATTTAATGGGAAAGAAAAAAAAGGGAAAAAAGATAAGGAAATATAATAGAGATCTTGTCGAGGAATTCTCTTAAAACTAAAATTAATAGTACACATTTTTAATTTACATGCTACTTTTTAACATTAATTTCTTACTGGTATTTTTGCAAGAGAAATGAAAGCCAACTTCAAACTCTGTAAGATTTAAACTTAATTTAGAACATGGAAGTTCGTTCTATGAGGGTGATTTTTAATTCAAAAAGCGGTTTAAAAAATCCATACTCGTAATTAACTTGTCTATCATTAAAAGAAAATGGGTAACTACTTCGTTCCTCCTTGCAATTTTATTTATTTTTTTATTTATTTAATCAAATAAGAGGCCAAAGCCCAAACAAAAATAGAACAATACATAAGATAGCACCAAAACAAAGCTTAAATGAAGACAAACAAGATAACAAGTAAGAAGTAAAGATAGAATAGAAAACAAAGTACCCTATAATACATTCTCATAGTATTTCAGCACCTCCCCTTTTAAAACATTTCTAAGGGACCATTAGGGGAAAAAATGTTTAAAAAATAGCAGAAAAATGAAATTTTTAGATGGATTAAATTAGGGGGGAGGGGGGTGTTGACAGAAAGAGGGTGGGAGAGACAAAGAATGTAGTGCATTATGTGTTGATACCTGATTTTTCCGGAGCGTCACAGGTATTCTCCATTTTGTTTATATTGTTCCAGCCTCTTTCGTTGTCTTTGCTCCTCACGTTGTTTTGCTTTCTGTCTTCTTTCTCTGCTCTCTGCGCTTCCCATTTTTTTCTCCCGGGTTATCTACGATGACCACTTGGTCCTCCTGTGACGTGGATGGTGTATCATGTAGTGGTGCTTTGTCCTCGCTCCCCGCGCATGTGATTTTGTAGATCACTGGGTGATGACACGTGATTTTCTGGGATAGGGTTATCACGGATGTCTCAGCAGTGGAAAGTTTTGGATCCCTTAATTCTGTAGAATTCGAAGTTTTGGGGTCCTCCTTTATTCCTTCTACAGGAATTTCCTTTTCGGTTTGTTTGTGGGTTGTCTGTCGGAATTCCGGCGGCAAGAACTTTTCGAGGATCTTTATTTTCACAAAACATTCTGTCAAGTCGCGCTTCGCCGGAATGAAATCTTCAAATTCGTCGTTTGGTTTTCTTCTCTTGTGATTCGCTAAGAGTGGGCGATAACTTGCTTTTTCCGAGCTGGCGTTTTCGATCAAGTGTAGTTTCCACTGTAGGTGTTGGGGTTTTTCTGAAGTTTCAGACTTGAAGTTTGTTGTAGTTTGACTTAGCGATTTGATTGTGTCGTTTTCTCTGGATTATCTGGAATATCCGACCACTCACTCATCATTTTCATGATGTCTTCATGGAAAATGTTGGAATTTTTGTAGGTAAGCTTCTTCTTTGTTTATCCCAGATTTTAGGGGGGGGGGGGAGGGTTTAGGTGCCGAAACTTGACCAATCGATGTCGTTGCTGCCCCTCATCTTTATTTTATTTTTTATTTATTTATCACATAATGAGCTTAAGCCCAACTAAAATAGACAATGCATAAGATAGCACAAAAACAAAGCTTAAATGAAGACAAACAAGATATCAAGTAAGAAGTAAAGGTAAAATAGAAAACAAAGTACCCTATAATACATTCTCAAAGTATTTCAGCACCTCCTCTTTTAAAACATTTTTAAACTGAGTAATTACAAGAGAAGACTTAGCGAGGTGCTATGGTAACTTGTTCCAGGACCTTTTAAATCTGACCACTACAGAATTGAAGCGATATGAAGTCCCGGAAGGATCATCACACAAGGGCCTGGCAATTCTTAAAGAATATTCTAGCTCTCTCGATCTGAAAAAACTTAACAAAACAGGGGACTTAACAAAACCATTTAAAATTTTAAACAGAAAAATCAAATCTGTGATATACTTGCACGACATGGCAACAGGGTGTGGAATGAATTGAAAGACTCACCTTCTTTCTGATTGCGACAATAGAATAGGAATCGTGAATGCAAGGTGTTTTTCTTGGGGTTACAACAGTTTACAAGGGCTTAATATACACACAAGTCCTGACTGTTGCATCACTCATTAATGAAGGGGCTTATATTTGATTTGCACTTTGCAGTGAAATATGATTTTTCTTTTCCTCTCAGAAGGAACAAGAAAATTTGGGTCACTAAGTTTAAGAATTTGGCCGATTCTTTACCCCTTTAAATCTGAAAGTTTTTTGGGATTTTTGCAGTTTTCTCATTGGGGTTTTTTGCAGTTTTCTCATTCGGGTTTTTTGCAGTTTTCTCTTGTCACTCATTGTACAACCCTCTTCAGTCTCTGAATTCTCGTTTTGTTCATTACTTAAATCTTCAATTAGTTTTCAATTTCCCCTCCAAGACCTTTTCCTTCCTGACTTGTTGTTATCCTGTCTTGCAAACAGACTCCTGTTAAGATCGCCAAGTAGAGGTTGTTCTTGATCATCAAATCCTGAATCCTCACTTAGACAAACCGCAAAAGTGAAGTACAAAAGGCCCTCAATATTTTTTACGTCGGTACTGAGGAGTACTTACACAGATCGAATATGAAACTAGTGAGTTCTTCTCGCGTAACCATCATTGTTTCGCTTCTTATGTGATTTTGGGGGCATCCAAGATGCTATTATTTTAACGACATGTGCAACGTTACATCTAATGAAGAAATCTGGTTTCACGACTTTCGAAGGGTCCATCAGAACATAAGCACAATTTTAGAGGTACGCTTGCAATGATTGGAGCTCAGTAAAAACTTAAATAAGGGTAGAGATTGTAAGGGGGGGGGGGTGCTCAGGTGGCTGGGTAGAGCTGAGGAACAAGCCGGTTTGGAGTATTTTCGGGTAGAGATATATATATATTTGCAACAAAACACACTATTTCGGACTTTAAACACACTATTTCAGACTTCAACACACTATTCAGACTTCAAACACACTATTCAGACTTAACTAACTACTTCAAACTCCGACTACTTACGCGTAGGGCTGCGGGCCTCTTGTATGAACGTTAGACCCCGGCACGTCGATTGATCAGCTGTTTTATAGCAGCGGACGAGGCGACCCATGGCCAAGACCGAATAATGGGCCCAATATTCGGCCCCGAGAAAGCTCGCCTCGCGCCGCTACTCAAAACAAGCTGAGCAAGAACGTGCCGGAACAGAGGTCGCAAACTCTACGCGTAAGCCAGAGTTTGACCAAAATGGGACCGTACATGAGATGTACGGCCCCGTTTCATTCCCCCTGCTTTAAATGGTCCCTTAAAAAAAACGTGTGATGAAGGATATACATGTAAATACAGAATAAATGCATAATTAATATCTAATAAAAATCCGACGTATACTGCAGATGTATCTTGTGCCAATGAAAAAGGTCGATGATCAAGCCAAAACGGTAGTTCCCCATCCGATTCGCTGTGCTCCTGCACTGGTCCCACGTTGCCCGAGAGTTGAGCTGTCACGAGAATTGCCCTCACATCTTAGTTCCTTGATGTAGCCGACGAAAAAAAAAAAACTGCACCTCCTCGCCAAGCCTTTGCATTGCAGCTCACAATCCGTGACCCCTCGACCAGCTTCAGAGTAACCCTGCATTGAGAAAGGTCCCCGACGACCGCTCCGTCATGATATCTTTTCTTCGGTCGTATCCCTGACCAGGGACTCTATTAGTCTGCCCGATAGCACCAGGGATTGAATCGAGCTTTTCAATCCGACCAGGTGAAGAACCAGTTGGGGTTGAGGCACCAATCCTCGGTTTACACTTGACTCGAAAAGTCTTGCATCGAGTGAATGCCTGGTTCACCCATACAATTCTACGGAACGGAAGGACCTAAAACTCAAAATTACACCGGATTAGAAACTAACAAAAAAAATATAACAATTTGATAAAAATATAAATATCACGGAACTAAAAGAAACATTAGGTACTTTACTACAAAGCTTCGTTACTAGGGACGACCGGGCCTCCACCACCATTTTTTCTGTGGCCAAAAAAAAATGGCCGTGTTGCGCATGAGTATAGAAAAAATAGAAAACATTCCTCATACGCTTTTCTAAGTAAAAATAAAAAATACTTGTTTAAAACGGCATAGCATTTCCATCGAGAAAAAAAATTTACAGAAAAACCCGTGAGGTGCAGAAACCGCCGGGGGCACCGGGATTTTTTCAGTAAACCCTTGGTTTCGTTTTTGCCCGCATCCAGAGACCGAGTGCAAGAATGACAATCAAAAGTATACCCACGGAAACTGTCAACCTATGCAAATGCCACTCCGTCGGCACCCACGAACTCTGCTCCCATTGTGCTGTAATTTGACCCAACACTTTGTTTAGCTCAGCGTGACTACTCACTCTCGCTACACTTTCCTTAACTCGCTCCTCTAAATTCTCTTCCCCCAACTTGACTTTCTCAAGCAAATCACTTTCTGGCTGCGTTGAGCGGCTCAGAAGAGCCACAAAAAACCTCCTTAAATAAAGTTGGATGGGCCCTTATCGTGTTTAGAAGCCCATACGCCTCCAGTCCTTTGCAGAGATCTTTGAGAATTGGCTCTAATTTTACTCGACCGTGAAAATCAAGGAACTGCTGGACGAGTTCGTCTTTTTCTGCCATAGCCAGGGGCCGAGATGTTAGGCTAGCTTGAGAACAAGACTCCTCAAGAACTGCAGCCTGGAGATCAGCAACAGTTTCTGCGTTCATAAGGAGACTTAGATGTCGGGCAGCCGTTGGGTGGACAATTGAGTCAGGAGTCGTGGTAGAGATCTCTCCTGACAAGACTGCTTCATACAGATGCGGATGAAAAAAGTTCGGACCCGGTCCTCCTTGCACCAGGGACATGGCGATTAATTGTCCGGCTAGTTCATAGTCCGTTATTGCGTTCATTCTAGCTGGAGCAGAGTAGTTGAGGTGGAAAGACATTCCAGTGGAGGACATTCCAGCGAATAATCCGGATGAATCGCGTATAGCCTTCAGCACAAGAGTGAAAAACTCCCTGCGCAGGCCCCCCAGGTCGTACCCTTCCTCTTTTCTGCCGAGTTCCGGCTGCTCTGCACCGTCTATGTTCAGCCCCAGACTGTCTGTAAAAGTTATTCTTAACGGAAGATGAACATTAAACGACTTCTTCCGCATGCTTCTCGCAGCATTTTTGAATGGATTTCTTCTATCAATGATCCAATTGGTTTTCTGATACATTGAGAGAAGGCAGGCAGATGTTGTCAATAATGATTTGAGTGTAACCTCGGTTTCTTCAGCACAGGATGGAAAATCTGCATGGTTGTCATTCTCTTCATGACTCGATTCATCGACATCCCTTTCTTCAACTTCATAGATTTGATCGAGATCACCGGAGTCATTAAGATCCGGAAATAATTCTACTTCAGTTGCGATGAAAATTTTCTTCTTCTTCGCAAAAAAAAGACGATGTATTGTTTCTCCATCGAAGGTAGTGTAAGGGGGGGGGGGGTGCTCAGGTGGCTGGGTAGAGCTGAGGAACAAGCCGGTTTGGAGTATTTTCGGGTAGAGATATATATATATTCGCAACAAAACACACTATTTCGGACTTTAAACACACTATTTCAGACTTCAAACACACTATTTCAGACTTCAAACACACTATTTCAGACTTTAACTAACTACTTCAAACTCCGACTACTTACGCGTAGGGCTGCGGGCCTCTTGTATGAACGTTAGACCCCGGCACGTCGATTGATCAGCTGTTTTATAGCAGCGGACGAGGCGACCCATGGCCAAGACCGAATAATGGGCCCAATATTCGGCCCCGAGAAAGCTCGCCTCGCGCCGCTACTCAAAACAAGCTGAGCAAGAACGTGCCGGAACAGAGGTCGCAAACTCTACGCGTAAGCCAGAGTTTGACCAAAATGGGACCGTACATGAGATGTACGGCCCCGTTTCAGAGATAAGAACAATTGAACGGTCACAGGTTGTTTCCTTTGGTGCGGGATGGCGAATAGGTATGCAATCTTTAAAAATATTCCGAGAAAGTGTTCAACAGTTACAATGTTTTGCCTCTCGGAGATCATACTATCCATGGTTACCTGGCTTTTTCTGGACCAGCCATAGATACTTATGAGACATAGGAACAAAGTTCTTGAGCTGTTTTCAATAATGGCCGAAGAATTTGCAGGAACGATTTTTATATCAGTAGAATTTGTCCTTGCTCAGTATTCATTACTCAAAGCCGTTTGCCCAGTGTGGCCCGTATATAACTCTAACGGTGGGATGTATATCTCACGAATAATAGTATAAAAAGGATCAATGTATGCCATGATCAGGAATGCTGGAAATAGGTCCCCATGCAATTTGTCCCTGCTTTTAAAGCGGGATTTTCGAACTCTGAGGCTATTCGTGGACGGAATGCAACTTGGCTCTATTTCTTTGTATCTGATTGTATTTAATAAAAATTTAGACCAAAAAGAGGAAGCTGCTTCATTCCTAGCGGCAACTTCGCGCAGTGAACTGTCTTTCGAATAAAACTTCCGTCTCTTCTGGGTGTTTGTGCACCTTTCACTATTCCCGGTATATGAGCATTGAAAAATTGCTTTGTTTCCTAATATCGGCTCTCTTTTCATCTCAGCCTTCAGAATGGATCCGCATGCATTGCATGAACCCGCAATTTTTATGAAAATGTCTTCATTTGGATGCACTGATGCATATTTAAAAGAAATTTGGCAAGCCATTTGTAAGTGAGCCCATATACTTTGAACTTTGACCGGCCGCAACTTTGTCAAAAAGACAAAAAGCGATCTGCGGCTTGCACAGAAAATTTTCCTTTTATATCCTCTTTCAATTGATGTATCACAAAAGAGGGGGGGGGGGGTAGGTTCGCCATTTGAAGAAAAATTTAGGATCCATAGCCCTCCTATGTGGGGTCCTCGAACATTTGGAGGGCCCTAACTGAGGTGTCTTAAGAATGACAGATTTTATGAGACGAATACTTTTATTCAACATACTAGGGACAAATCAACGTTTACGACTCGAATACAAAAACGGCTACACACAGTTAACGAATACATGACGATTACACACAGTTAACATCATAACGAATACCAAGCGAGTACCTCAGTCCCCGCACACACTGGCTGAGTCCAGCTGGCCACACCGGCCTCGCCAGCGCTGCCTTACGACAGCTTTATGTACTACACCCCACTAACATTAATCCTTGAAAATATCCAAAAGTGAGGGAATTGGAGTCATGAATAAATGCTGCGATGATTGCTGCTCTGGCCTGGTTTGCTTCGACGGTGTACACTTTGCGAACGTTGTTTCGGAAGCCAACCAGTTTGTGGCCACTTGGGAGATGCTTTATTAGCGGCTCTTGAGCCAGGATTACTTGGAGTCCTAGTTTCTCACAATCGACCTGCGTCTTGCAGTTCGGATCCTTCCGGTGATCGAGGTTGATCTGTCCGAACTTGAGACGCAGGCCAGTGCCAGGAGTGGTTTGGGTTGCCATTGTTGACTACTGGCAGTTCCCCCCCCCCCCCACTTCGGGGTCCGTCTCCATCGGTATTACGACGTTGTTCTGGGTGTGATCCTCACCGTCGGCGGGAAAGCCGCTGCCGTTGTTGTTATCCGATGTGTTGGGCTGGGGGGGGGGGGGGTCGGTCGGGTACCAGAGGGGACTTGTGTGCTGAAGAAGAAGGTGTGTTTGAAGATGAGATTGTGACAACTGGTGGCGCAGAGCCCCAGTTTAAATGTCTGGTGGGTTGCGGAGTCCGCGGCTCGGCGTTCGCCATTCCGCCTCCTGTCTTCGGCTGTGGCATGTGAGTCTTTTGGCCGTAGTTTATGCTACGCTCAAGGTTGCTGCGTCTGAGCTTATAATAGGCACATAGGTTTGTGTCCCCACTGGCGTGGCGTGGTCCGGGCATGCAGTGTTTCCTGCACCCTGCACAGACCCTTGGAATATTATCCATGGAGTAAATGCATATCAAAGAGGTAAAATTCACAAAATAATAATTTCTTATTTCAGATGAAATAGAATTTGAGTAAAAAATTTTTTTTTACATCATCCCAGGTAAAATTGAATTTGAGAAAAGAAAATAATTGTTACGTTATTTTAAATTAAATAGTTTGAGGAAAGAAAATACCTACCTCCAAAACAAATAATATTCTTAAACACAATACCAAAAAGCAGCTAGGGGAATGTCAAGCCACAGAAAATGCAGTCAATGTAGGAATGAAACAGAAACTACTTCTGTAAGAAACGAAAGATGATGGAGAACCAGACAAAAGAAAAGTATTTATTGAACAGCAAATTCTGAAAGCTTAATTAAGATTTTTTTAAGCTTTTAGAATATGTCACATCGTGTGGCCAAGGAACAAGAGTGAAGGAGGTTGTTGCGTAGAGTGATGTGATGTTCTATTATACGTCCGTATAATTGTGTTTAAATTTGCCTGTAAGGTGTGAGAGTTAGTTTTCATATGGGTGAGTGCTCTTTTAGCTGTTTGTACTGTGCATTCGGTCTGGTCATTATTGACAGGGTGATAGGGAGGAATGGTTTTGTGGAAGAGCGTACCTTGAGATTTGAGAAACTGCTTGAAGTAGGCTGATATGAAGCAAGGACAATCATCCGAAACAACAATTTTAGGCGAGCCAAACAATGTGAAGGAGTTGGATAGCAACTTGCAAGTAATGAAGATAGGTGTTATTTTGGGTATTATTTCAGAGTAGTCATTTTAGAGTACGTATTACATATTTTAATAAAAGAGTACAAAAAGTGTGGCCTGACAAGGAGATTCTGAGAACTAACTAGCTAAACAGGAAGGGGCAGCTATAAGCGTAAGTTCTTATCAAAATGGAAATATGAATCCCAGTATTCGCAGTATGAGTCGCCATTGGAATAACGCGACATTGTCAAGTTGTCAAGATTATGTATAGAATTCCAGGGTTCAACAGCAAGTGGCCTCACTTGTCATGGAAGAGCTGACAAAGACCTGAAGAAATGTAGAATATGCATCAACAACTATCAATAAATATTTATTATGTACAGGTCCAGCGTTGTCAACATGAATTCTTTCCCACGGATAGAAGGGGTATTCCCATGGGTGTTTATTGAATTTGGGAGGCTGCTTTAGATGCTCCAAACATGTTTTGCAAGATTTAGAAGCATCTTCAATATCCTTATCTAGGTTGGGCCAATAAATTAACGACCTCGCTTGACTTTTCATTCTAGTCATTCCAGAGTGAGTGATGTGAAGTTCATTTAAGATTCTGCTGTGCAGTTGAGCTGGGATGATGTCCACGATGTGACAGAATAAAGTTACCAAAAAAATTTTGGTGACAGGCAGTGAAACAATAGATTTTGCCAAAACCAATGGCTGCAGAATCTTTCTTCTCCTAGGATGATCCTCCACTAGCTCACTGAATTTTTTATTTGGTCAGCCTCAAATACTATTAATTGTCTTTCCTGTTTTGTTGCACGGAAACCTTAGTGTCAGGCCTAAGAGCTCGCTTTTGCGGTCAGTTTGTTAAACATGTTTTCTCATATTGTTTTATTACACCTTTCCCCTCTCGCTGCAAGTGTCTGATAAATTTAAATTTTCTGAGGAGCCTCACAATTTGGAAATTTTTCTAATTGTCTGTGTTACACCAGAAATATCAGAGTAACTGGGAGTGCACATACACAACATGTGTCCTTTCTTTGTGTCGATTAGTTCTAAGCTAAAATTATTACCAAAAAAATACGGGAAACCCCTTCAAACCAACTGTATGGATGAAGTGCGGAAAATTGAGAATCTCAGCCCTCTCCGCAATATTGTGTCACATCTTTTGGGTTATTATAAGGAGTAAATTTAAAGCTGATAACTCACTGATCACGGTGGAAACACTGCTTGAATAAATCGGCCCATGTAAAAACTTTTTATGTCTATTTCATCGCTTCAGAATTGCAACCTCTTGTCTTTGTCCATCTCTACTGTGAGCTGAAGATGTGGCTCTTTTAGTTCCTCTCATCAGGCCCGGATTTTTTATCAAGCTAATTAGGCTATAGTCTAGAGTGCAATATTTTGGAGACTTCATTCCAAAACGTTAGTAATGGTGTCTCAAAATTTCAATTTTTGAGTATTTTGTTACTTTTTATTTTCCAAAACTAGTTTTTTTCTGGAGTTCAAATCTTCATAAGTAGAACATCTCAAAATTGTTAAAAAAAATCCTCGTGTGAAAGGTGAACTTGAAGCCAGCGCTGCCCTGCCTTTCATGAAGCACTTCAAATTTTTTTGATAATTTTGGCATATATTAATTTGTTGCTAACAGTAGAAATACCCCTACAAATTTTGAAGCTATGCATAGGATATAAAGACATTAAACGTTTTTGCACTACTTAATTCCACTGAGAAATAAGTTCTGGTCAAAACTTACTTGGTAAATGAAATTACTCTTCCCAGGAGGTAAATCGAGGCCTAAACCCCTTTTTTCACACATAAAAACGCTTATTTATGTTTCCTTGCTATCCAGTTTGATTCAGAACTGTACAAGTATGAGCCTTCCTTTAAACTGCGAAGTTAGCTCGAAAAATTTGCAGACTTGACTAAAATGCAAGGTGGTTGTCCGGTCTGAATGGACCTTGTTCTTTCAACTTGTAATTAATAATAATATTCTCAGAGTTCATTAAGATAAGTTTTCATTTATTGTCTGTATATTTTATTTCCTTAATGTCGGGGCTATGTATTGCTCGTTTGTGTGAAAGTCCAGCAACTTCCTAGGCTTTTTATAGGTCAAGCTGCAACATCTCTTGGCCAAACAGAAGCCAAGATTCTGTCTCATGTCTATTCGTTTGTCAAAAATTGAAGTCCTAACAATTTTTTTTATAGAAAATATATTGCTTCATTCACTGATACCAAGTACCTACATTGTGCACATTTCTTCTGTGTTGATTGTTAATCAATTGATCTTTTTGATGTATCTATTTTCAACTTGGTTGAATCTTGAAACTATTAGCCTGTACGTCAGGAGTATCAGTTCAGCATCTGTTACATGAACATCTCTTTTTTAAGCCAAATATTGCATTTTGGAGTTTGATTAATTGAGGATGAAGAGGAAATTCCTGAAACCAGAAACATTTTTGATTTCCAGTGACATTAGACATCTAAACAACATCCTTGACCTGCGAACTATATTCGAGCCAGAATTATATCAAATAAACATGTGTCCAACCCTTTTAAGCTCCCATGTTATGCCTAGGTTTGCATTTGTGTTTTAGAGAGAACATGTTGACTAAATTCTGGGCAAACTCCAGGAAGTAAAATTTACCTTACCCTTTGCAGCAAATAAATTGCAAGTCTGCTTATTTTTTACTACTTTTTTTCTTTTCCTTTGTTTTCTGCAGAAGGTATTTTTACAGGACCTCTTTATTTTCTCTTTAACTCTCAGATAAGGGAAGAACCTTGTCTTCAAAACCATAATTTTCAAGTAAATGTATTAATGTTTTTAAAAATTCATTTCTGAGGTATTTATCTTCAACCCATTAATATCCTCTTTTTTCGGTTTTACAATGTGCAGCACCCCATGCCTCTGAATCACCTCAAATAAATGCCACTCCAGAAGCTCCAGGCACCAATTTGAACCCAGCAGGTAGAATAGCTAAACTCTTTTCCGAATCAGTAAATTTAGAGCTAAAAGAACGCTTTAATCCCATGCAAAGTGAACAAAATTCCGCCTCTTCCTCCTCCTCCACAAGAACTTTTGTTTTTGTGGAAACCGACATGGAGGATTTTTCATCAAGCCCTTGTAAGGAAGATAACCGATCCGAAAGCGAGATTCAAAACTTCACTTACTGTTCCCGCTCTGGCACTCCAAAGAAAAACTCGCCCATACAATTGAACCCGGAGCCAAATGCAAGCAAAACTAATCTTGATTCAAAATCCAGTAATTTTTCCTCGTCATGCACTAATTCTCATCCCATGGAATTTTTCCCTGTTACTTTTGTTGAACCAAATTCAAAGTAGAATCCTTATGCATAAGGACTGTTGCAAATAGAACTGTTTTCCCTTACTCTCTCTGACACAGTTATCTCTGGAAATTATCTTTGAGCACTAATTTACAGTACTTAAGTTCAGTGCATTTTTCTCTAGATGGCTCAGATATTTTGAAAAGAAGAAGCAATCACTTCAGTTACCTGGAAAAACTTAGCATAAATAGGTAAAATGAAGTTGTAAACTTTTAGGACCAAGTGCACCGTTTACTTGATCAGCAAGATTTTACCGATGATTTTAACTTCATTGAAAGTGCTTCAATTCATTCAAGCCCCCGGTTTGAAGCCCCCTATATCAGTGTTTAACCATGCATCAGTCCTAACAACTTCTTGTTTGTATGAGCAGTTTCAAATCATGTTTGCTCTCTCATTTTGTAAAATTCTTTCCAACAGTATCGTCAAAATTTAAATTAAGTTTGTCAAACTTCAGTTTCTTCTGTGTTGTAAATTAAAAGTCATATTTTCCTAAGTTCAGTGATCAGTATTTTACCAAACTATATGCTCCTTCATCGATTTGAGATCACAACTGAGCATTGGCCTTTCACACCATCTTAAGATTAACTGTTCAATTTTTGAGTGTTGCATCTTAATTCAGAAACTATTAACAAATTCTTCTCAATTCCTCTCTTTATTTCCTCTCAGTTTAGTTCTTGTTGAAATACTGTTCATTTGAAAATTAATGAGAGAGAGGATTTCGAGTGGAGGAGGATAAAAGGAGGTACCTAGATTGAAGCACAAATTGCAGGATGTATTTTTTTGTTTTGTCTGTTACTGTCCTCTGTGGAGCGCCTCCTGGGAATGAATACTCTTTAAGCAGTTTGTTAAATAAGGCTATGTTTTTTCCATGTAAATGGTGTTGATGTTTTCCTCCTTATAATATTGCAATTTAAACCCAAATGATGTTCGCAAACACTAAAATTCCATCTGGAGTCTTTCAATTTAAGGGGATTGAACTATCATCGCAGATATTCACTTGCCAAAAGCAGAACAGTTCCCCATCGTTTTAGTTGCCAACACACCAATCGAGTCCCTTTTTCCCATCCAAAGTTGTGTTCTGCAATTTCATTCAAATTGATTGGGAGCCTCCGAATATTAAGCACTGTTTCCAATCTAATTATTACATTTGAACCTTGCCCTATCCAGTTTTTAGTTGTTCTCTTGTTATTTTTTTCCCCTGAAATGTTCATGTTTTTACCTAATTTTTTTTTTTTTTTCATTGAATTATAAACTGAGAATTCCCGTCATTTTAAGTGCTCTCTGCCTTATTTGAGGTTTTGTACCACTACTATTTAGGATCATTTATCCTTTTTGTGTAGGTGAAGAATCCCGATCATTCCTTGATAAGTTGAGAGACTGCTCAATTATGTAGAATTTGAATCGAAGATTTGAGTCAAACTATCTGTTACTTACTTTTGCTGCCTCGTCAACATCTGTTCGCAGTGTCACAAGTACTGTTTAATCACTATTTTTGAAATTGTACCCGACTTTTTTATGGGTATAATGACTGTCAACTGAAACACCATTTTAAGTTGCGGAACTTTTTTTATAGTGTCATCTTTTTTTAAATAATATAAATAAAGAATAATCAACCAGTTTCATAGTTTTTTTAGTTTTTTTGTATCAGTGATGAAATGAAAATGAACCTTTTAGGTTTTTTTTTTTTTTTGTGTCTTTATTTGAAGTAAGTGTTTAATATCCTAACCATAGAGGTGCTTTAATTTACTTTTCTCCTCCTCCTTCTTAAAAAAATTTCGAAAGAGCTCAAACTAACAAAGAAATTGGTGCTCAGGCAGGCATCCTCTATGCATTGCAATTTGTGACAGTGTGAGAGGTCAAGGGATCATCAATTTGTGGTTTTTCATTTAATTCTGAATAACAGCTGTCATCTAAATTCCCTCGCTAACACGCTTACGCGTTTCCACACTCACGCACGTTGTACTTAAATAAAAATAAACCTATTTTCGCTCCTTTAAGACTCCTGCAATCAAGGGAGGCCTCCCGATAGCTTCTGTGTACCTGATATTGCTGTCTTTTCTTTTGAAGGCTGAGATATGCGGTTGGTACATTCGCTTTGCTAGATTACCTACCTCAGCATGTTTGTCGGAAAACGAAAAAAGACCGCCACTTTCAATGATTTGTCATGAAGTGCCTGAACGTAGTCCAGTATATTAAAACGTGTATGTGTTACGGGTTCAGAAAACTTCAGTATCTGTTTGAGAAATCACAATTGAGGGGCTTGGAGGACAAGGCGCATTTAAAGTGCAGTTTTTGAAAAAATTGAGATATGAAGGATTTCAAGAAAAACTCGTCTTAATGCGTTCTGTGAAAAATTCGTTGCCAATTTCCAATTTTTAAGCATCTAAAAGTCAGTTTGAACTCTCGTTCCGCCATAAGGATCTATATAATTTCGAAACTTCAAACACGTAGTGTCGTAGTTCCACGCATTTCCGCACGAAATACCTTGCCCGATTAGCCATTAATAGTTTCTATTTTTCTCGCTAAAAACTGTGAATTTAAGACAAAAATTACCATCTAAATTTCATAGTTTTTCACGATTTCCGCAATTTTATTGCAAAGGATGAAGTTGCACGATCTTAGCATCATTGCAATGCTAGAGGTTCCTTTTTGCAAAATGCAATCCAATTATTTGAAGAATTTGTGATGGAGTCCGACGAAATGTGTTTTATATGGGGGACAAAATACCTGGAGATGAGCCATTTTCTCCGAGGATCTGATCTGTGAGACCCTCGCCTTGTAAAAATTAAAAATGGAAAGGACGATTTTCGCAACAAGTCAAAGGGAAATTTTTACAGAGAGGGGAATAAGGGGTGGATCTAAGAATAGGGGGCTTAGGTAATTTTTTTTAAAGTGAGGTTTAGGTACTCTCATGGGTTTGGGTAAAATCTTAAATTTTACTCCTTACAAATTTAAGGAAAAGTCAATTTTCTCCATTTTTCAACGCCCTCTTAACGGAAAACGCAGATTCTACATTCTGAGGGATTTATGTTTGATGTGAAAAAAGTTGTGTAAACTTGAAAATAACGTTAACAGTTGATGGAATTGCACTTTTTATGGTAAAGTTTAGGAAAAGTATAAAAAGTACTAATGGCTTTTATCAGGTATTTTCCCATTGAAAGTTCAAGGAAATAAGCAAACAAAATCCATCCCCTAGCGTCTGCTCCCACCTACCGCCGCCGACAGGCCTGTTTATCTAAGTAAATACTATTTCTAACTTTCATCCTCAGGCAAATAAGTAACAGAGAAGAAGTGTTCATTGAATTTGAGTGTCATTTGATATCAGGGTGTGTTATATATCTCTGAAGTGAGCGAGGATATTCTATGGAAAAAGGCTGTAGGGACGATTATGTTGCGGGCTGCAGCTTCGCGGCGTCGCCGGCGCCAACAAGCGCCACGATCATCTGTTCGGCGGCTTCCCTCTGGTTGGAGCGGAAGGGGGAGTAACAAAGAAAGAGCGGGAATTTTTGAAGCGCTGTTTTGCCGCCAACAAATCGAGCAACACCATTGGTTAGCGATGCGAAGCAGCCGATGAACAAGCTGAAAAATGAATCGAGACGTGAAGTTGATAGATATGAAAGTATTTACGATATGATGAGTGGCAGTTGTTGCGAAACAGAGTGTTTTAGGTGTAATTAATCGCATTCCAAATCGCTTTTTCGTAATGTGTTATTTATTTGCCAGTTTTTAACATTCTGACCGGCTCCCAGTGTTAGGATCTCCGGGTGTTTTTTGTGAATTTGGGGTGACCGAACGCCGAACAAAAGACGGGATACTTGGCACTACCCTTGCTGTCGGCGACTGTAAAGTTTTTTTTTCAAGTATGTCGAGGATTTTAGTAACCGGAGTAAATGGTTGAGATGGCGGTGAATTAGCTGCTGGCTACGCCGGATTTTGGACTTTCCTTAGGACATCTGAAGTAAGTTCCTTTTGCCTTGTTTTTCTGTCACCTCTGAAGCCCTTTTTTATCACGTACGTAGTTGCCCGGACTTAAACGTGTCTCCATTTAGTTTACGTTTTAGGCCATACCGTAATGACCCGCAGGAAATATTTGCGGTAGATAATCATTTATCCTCACGTTCATTCTAGTGCTAAGTACTTTCTATGATGTGCCCTCATGAATTCCTGATCCCAGTAAAGTTGATAACTTAGAAGTGAGTTTTATCTCTGGTCTCAAAGGAGAGGTCATAGCCTCTTCTACCCTGATGCTGCTTACCTTATTAAATGATAAGGTATTTCGATCATCTTTCAATGAGATAGTTGTCTTGGAATTACTGAGGTTTTGCTCTTCACAAGGTCATGGAGAAGTCCACCTTCCTCCCCAACTGAATGTAGCATCGTAGGTAAGTGCACCATTAGACCTCACTGACCATGCTGCCCGATCTGTGACTCATTGGCTGGCTACCTTAGAACCCTACCGTGTATGATGAATTCTTATCGAATTTACTCATATATCCATCAATCCTTCCCTCCTGGATTGATAGAAATTTACCCAATACCAATGCCATTGATCTGGACTTAAATATGTCCTATCGCACCCCAGCTATGCAGCACCCAACAAGGTTATGTCTTGTCATTGGTTCAAATGAAAGTTTTTTTCAAGTCTTCTTCAGTTTATTCTTTGTATCCATAATGGTTTCTCATGAGGAAAACGGAACTCTCTCTTGAGTCGCGTACTTAAACCCAGGTTTTAATTCCTGTTGTATCTTAATACCTGGAAGTTCACCATTGGTAGCTATTGTTTCCCCATCCCCATCATAGTAGATGTTAATCAGTCTCAGTTTAGCACGTTTCTTATCTAATCTGTGAATGTGCGGTACATTGAATTCAGTTTCCTGTGACGAGAGTCAACTTTTGGAATTTATATGAGACGGATCTCTGAGCCTATGGGTTATGGAGGACTTCATTGCATACATCAATATTACTGAAGCATATTAACTATTACGAAAGTTGCAAGTCGTTCTCAGCTTCCAACATAAATTAGGTCAATTAAATTTCAGTGGTTTTCTTTTTCATTCATGCCTATTTGTGTATCACTTCTCTCCTGAACTGCGAGTTAGAGACAGTTCAATTTGCGCTGGAATTCAACATGGAGCACCAACTTCGAAGATATGTTTACAGTTACCCTGTGAGTTTATTCTATTAGATTTATGACTAAGGTTCTCAATAGAGCTGCTTTATCAAGTTCTGGTCCAAATGCTAAGCTCTGAGTAGTCCTGTATGAATATCACCCATTAAACGCTATTGTTATTCTTGAGCAACGTTTTCTATCAGATTGTAAATTTGTCACAACATGAACAAGTCGACAATCTCAATATTGAGTCACAGAGTCCTGTATAAGTCTGCCTGTATTCGCGGCAAGAATTAAGTCTCCATTAAATCATTCTGATGGCTAGAATGCTGAAGAAATTAAATTGTTAACTGCTGATCCCATCTCTTAATGGAGAATACTTAGTACATGGCATTTTCTCTGACTGCCTAGGTGAACAACATGGATCCTTCCAGCCTACTGAAGGCTTTGGCGGTCACATATTCCTTTAAGTTTCAGGAAAGATCTCCAGATGTAACAACTTGCTTGTATATTTTACCCTCAATTTCTTTTGTGGTTTTCTTTGTTGATCTCCAGCATAAAGCACTCTGTGCATTAGCAATGATGATAAAAGTACATAATGAATCAGCACAGAACAATGATCAAAATCCTCACTCTCCAAATTTTTGTCATGAAAACTGAGCAAGGCTAACAACTTTAGTAGAAAATAATATTTTTCTGCATGAAGGCAATCAAACATCACCAGTTCTCAAAACCCCATCAGTACGCAGTTGCTCTGGTGCAGTGCATGTTTATAAGTAAGGTTATTTGAAAGAGTAAATTGATCAGAATAAGCATTCAAAATGTCAAATGACTTAATGAAAACATTCCTGATCCCTGGCTGGCTGCTCCAGTCTATGATGGACAGCAGAAAGCTAGCTGTGATGGGCTCCTGCAGGTTGATGATTGGAATGTTGTGTTTCTCGGCAGGGCATAGATGAAAAAAGTGTCATGGCTTGGTGTGGTTTGTTGGCTATGTCTTATTGCTGCTTTGTTGTGTGTATGTTGTGTCTTATGTACAACAAGCCAAAGGCACATCTTGAGCTTCCAAAAGCAAATTATCAATTGTAGCATCTAAGTTTAAAGAAGGAGTTTGTCCTGATTTTTTCAAGTCATATTATGGGTTTATTAAGGACAGCATTTTATTTCACAGATCCTATGTTGATCTAATGAATAGTGCTCTGAAGGCTCTGCAGGTCTGAAAGAAGACTTGATTGAATCGAAGGCAAAGCAGGCACCAAGATTAGATGCTGCAACTGAGGTTCATGGAAAAACGTAGGGTGTGACCTATCCATCTATTTAAATATTTCAGACATTGTAGCTACTCAGTAGTTCTCTGTTCTGGTGCCCTTGGAAGGCTTATAAGAAAGTTACTCTTTATGCTTTGGATTCAGGGGATGCATATACCATCAGTCACCACTTTTTTATACAAAACATGTTTTTGGTGTATGCGGACATATATGAATGGAAGTATGTGAAGAAGGAAAGTCGTCAACCTTCAGAGCTGAGAGCACCCTCACATGATTACATTCCTCAAAATGATGCATAAATCTTTTTTAAGAGATGGGAGGTTTACAAAACGTCGTTTTGTAATGAATATAGGCGCTTTCATATTGTAGCTTCGCACAATTATTGTCATGCATATGTCTGAACGCTGTCAGCCAGGTACATTGTTTTAAGGGTCAGTAATATTCCACTAACATGTCCTTAAAACCATGCCATCAGTAGCTTATCTAATCGTCGACCTCCTGTGGTGTAGTGGTTGTAGCGCTGGCTTTGACTTCAACTCCTGTCGCAATCCTTTCACCTTTCATCATAAGCCCCCTTTATATCCTCTCAGGTGGAACTGAATCAAGAATGTTCTTTGGCAGCCCTTCCTCTTTCATCTTGTCAGTAAGGTCTTCACAGATTGGCTGTGCGCTTAATTCTTCGAGCATGATGTCTTCGGAGGTGCAGAAATTGCTCAGCTGGCTGGTTGAGTAAGAAATGTGAAGGTACTTGAAAAGGGGGGAATAACTTAATGGCAGAAGGCACTCGCGGTTTTCCTCTTAAAAAGTTTGGTAATATCTCTTCCCTACTTTTTGAAGAAAATCACCACAAGCGTCATTTTAGAAGAAAACTGCTGAATGCGTTATTTTTTGCAATGGAAACTGCAAAGACAATAGTGGAGGTAGCGCAATAATGCAGGCAATAACGTAGAGGCAGCCTCAAAAAATATAAAGGCAAAGAACTCTCTGCGCCCCTGTAATGTCATTCTCCACCCTTATGCATGGCCGTAACTACCATGGGGGGGGGGGGGGGGGCTGCTCCTCTCAAGTAATGTGAGGGTTTGCTGAACTAGTGCATGGCATATTTCACCTTTGAAATCATAACTCGATACATTTGTTGAAGAACAGCTCAAAATCGCTCCCGGGACGACTCAATTTTTCAAAACTTTCTGAGAGAGGCCTGCGAATTCCTCTTTTAAGGCTAGGGAAATCCCCTGAGCCCCCCTTTGGAGCTGAGAGAGTGCCACAAATTCCCCTTGACAGAGTGATTTTGTGTCCATAGATCTCCCTTGAGGGGGTGTGCTTCTGGCCCCTCCACAAAAAGTTTCTTGTTCTGTCCATTTCCCCATGATTTATGCATTCTTTAGGAAGAGAACCTCTAATACTAGATAGAGCCCGCTGAGAGGTGCCATCTTCTAAAATGTTTGGAACAAAGGAAATTATTTTTTTCAATTCGTTCCGGATGTTGATATCGTTTTGATTTGATAGTTCTGCTGACTTTTTACGAAAGTGTGGAAAATATCAGTATTTTGTCAGCTTCAAACCATCTTTTCTATTCCCATATTTACCATAAGGAAGAATGACTTTGAAGAATGAATAACTTTAATGTTACTGTTGTGTCAACAACAATTTCTCTCCGTCTTTCTCTCTTAATCTCCAACAACGTCTCTTTGTTTTCTCTCCTTTCGGATTCGGCCTCCCCTCCATCAGTTGTCCCCCAAAGTCAGTCCTCAGAAATATTTTAATCTCAGAAAACTCAAAAAATCTACTTTTAAACACTTGGGAGTGAGGTTTTTCCTTATGTACATATGAACATTTTTCTGCTCATGCATGGATAAAAACGGATTGGTGATTTAACAATTCAGTTGTTAAAAAAATGTGACTGCTATGTTTCAAATGTACATCTTACGACAGTAGAAAGCTAATTTAACCACGGTGGTTACATAAGCATTTTGTTTTTGTAAAATCTACCTTGAAACTTTGCAGTCACTTTTTTGAAACAACATAATTGTTAAATCAGCAATTTAATTTTTTCTGTGTGGTTCCTTTGGGTTAGTTTTCTTTTGGTGAGAATAGCCAAAGCGATTTGGTCACTCAACGCCATTTTTTGTTACATCAACGAAAGCCTTAAGTTATTCTGAGACATCCGGAATTGAAGAAAGTGTCCTGATGAACTATTGTAATCCTCTATCTCCTGCACTGGTGCTCACCAATGCTATCCAGGCTCAAAGCCGACGGCTCGTTTCTGATATTCGACGAAGTTGCAATTTCTCTACCAAAAAATTCAAACAATGCTACCTGAAGATCTGGCCCATGTGACTCAAAGAAAAATTAACCAAAAAATATTAACAGAAAGCCTAGGATACTTTGTGCTCTACCTCCCATACTAACACAAAATTCGGTTACTTTTTTTACGGTGTGCATTTATCAAAAAAGTGTTAGGATTGCACACAGATAATGAAACTACCAGATCACTCATCTCATTTTGCGGTGTTTATAAATCTCTCCTCCCATTTTATTTTTCTGAATGAGAGCAAATTAGTATCATTCCTTGAAGTTTTCACTGGGATTTCTTCTCTCAAAAAAAAAAAAAAAAAAAAAATCACCGTGGTTTTCTAGAATGGAGATGTTGCATGTGTGAGGAATTTGCGATTTGACTGTTGATTCCTCTGTAGAAGTTCGCGAGAAACACGATGGTGCCATTGGTTTTTTCTGAAATCAACTCCCAAGCTCAAAAAAAGCTCTCAAGTTAAGGCCAAAATGGAGGGGATATCCCACGCTATCCTGAGAGTCCACCTCTACTTCAAGACAAACTCTCCATGCAAAGATAGAGAGTAAATACATTGACAGGGCTGCCACTTTATTTGGGGACTCTGAAACTGAAAACACGGCATCCCATGCTAATGTATTTGCTCCCTATTTTTGCATGGAGAGTTTGTCTTGATGTAGAGGTGGACTCTCAGGATAGCGTGGGATATCCCCTCCATTTTGGCCTCAACTTAAGAGCTTTTTTTTTAGCTTGGGAGTTGATTTCAGAGAAAACCAGTGGCACCATCGTGTTTCTCGCAAACTTCTGCATAAGAATCAACAGTCAAATTGCAAATTCCTCACACATGCAACATCTCCATCGAACGTTGAGTAGTTTTCCATGTATAAAATAAAGTATGACAGGAAGTCTGCAACGTCGCAAACTGGGATACGTGGTTCGGTAGTTGCACCGCCAATATGCTGTGCAACCTGGCTTCCTTCTGCTGAATGCAGTCCAACTAATCCAATCTTCTCTCACCCCTTCGCCCTCGGCCTTGGTGGCGCAGAGGGACGGTTGACGGGGTCAACCCCGGATTGATTCGCGAGACCAACAAAAAAAACGAGTGTCGTAAGTGCAGGTCCCCGGTAAAGCCGCAATTTATTACCTGCCCTTGATTTAATGGTCCGAGTCTCGGTCGGTGCATTGGGTGTAGGGTGTAGGGGATGTATGTAAATTAAGGGAAAAGTGCAGCGCATGCATTGTTCGAAATTAGCCGCTATGCAACGGTGGCGCGGTGAAGGTGCACGGCTTAACCGCGATTAAGCTTCAGCTTCGAGTCTCGCCCGACTAGTCGAGTTCCTTCATGAGCCCGAGACAATAACCTCCAATTATTGGCCCATTCGAGAGCCGAAAATGGCTTTGGTGTTTTAAGGGTGACTTGGGATCATGAATCACTGAATAATGGACTTGGCTCGGAGCGCGAAACATTGCTAGACTCTATCTAAGTGGCAGGGGTAAAGGAACCAAAGTGGGAACTTTCACAGGAATGAAGATGTTGCATGTGTGATGGATTTGCGATTTGACTACTGGTTTTTATGTAAAAGTTCGCGAGAAACACGATGGTGCCACCGGTTTTCTCTGAAATCAACTCCCAAGCTTATTATAAAAAGCTCGCCAGTTGAGGTCAAAATGGAGGGGATATCCCACGCTATCCTGAGAGTCCCCATCTACATCAAGACAAACTCTCTATGCAAAGATAGAGAGCAAATACATTGACAGGGCTGCCACTTTCTTTGGGGGCTCCAAAACTGAAAACACGGCAACTCTGCTATGTATTTGCTCCCTATCTTTGCATCGAGAATTTGTCTTGATGTAGAGGTGGACTCTCAGGATAGCGTGGGATATCCCCTCCATTTTGGCCTCAACGTGAGAGCTTTTTTTTTGTGCTTGGAAGTTGATCTCAGAGAAAACCAGTGGCACCATCGTGTTTCTCGCGAACTTCTGCATAAGAATCAACAGTCAAATTGCAAATTCCTCACACATGCAACATCTCCATTCCCCGTCAAAATCTTTATGCTCCCGGGAATATTTTATAGAAAAACTCGCGCGTACGCTCTTATATGCATCGTAATCGTCCATTGTAGATGGATCGATAGATGCAGCTAAGATCGTCCATTGGTACCACGATGATTGAGGAGACATTTTTTTCGGGGATTCAACATCTCCTAATGAGCACCAACAGTCATTTTTAACTTATTGTTTGTTGAGCCTCGAATAGGCAGGATTCCTAAGAAGCTTGCCCATTGCCAAGCTCACACACTGAAAATGCACTGAAAAAAAGTCTCTTGAATCCTGAGTCCTGACTAAAAAATATGACGGGAAAAAATACTCTTGATTCAATCGGATTTTTGCTTGACTTTAAAAAAAAATTTGCTTAAATTAAGAGGCTTGCCTCTCGATTCAAGTAATGATCCAATTTAATCAAGAGTTTTTTTTTTCTTGTCAATTTTTTTTAGAGTCTGGACTTCGGATCCAAGAGACTTTTTTCTCAGTGCACTCACACTTTGAAGAGCCATCGGCAACTATCACTGGAAACTTTTTTTTCTTCTTTTTTCTGCTGTTTACTGGCCTTGAATCTAAGCACCTGCAGCCAACTTTAGACTAGTGTGTATCTATCGAATGGAAGTTATCACTGGAAACTTTGATCCTTAGACAGGGGCAGAGGGACACTGTTTAAGACTTTCGCGAGGGGGAGGGGGTAAATCGATGTTTTTTTTTTGGGGGGGGGGTGGAAAGAAGGGGAGGCTGGAAGTAGGGAGCAGGGTGACAAGGAGTCGTAAGGGAAGTTTAAAGAGATCTTAAACAAAACATCATCGTAGGAACAATTTTATCGAATCTTAAGTAAAATTCAACAGTAAAACGTTGAAAATAGGCCATATTTCAAAGGATAACAGTGATTTGCCGCTTCCAAAATGAAAATATTCTGAGGAATAAATTCTATGAGTTTGACAAACTTCATGGCAAGTACGAACCTACCGCAAAAATTGAGTATTTTGCAGCAGTTTTTTTTAATAAACATGACAGATTGAACTTTAACTAATTTTTGCCCGAAACTAAGTTATTTGAACCGGAAAATCCTAACTGTCCTGTTCGGTTTGATCTTTAGCGTTTTTTTTTTTCTCCAAATGCTCGTAGAGCCCCCTTTTATGCCCTAGTATGAATAACTTAATTTTGTATTTTCACAGATTGAGCTCCCTTTATCCATCCTCTCTCGTCAGATTTCCATGTTCGATATTCGTAAGCAGGTTTAAGGGGAAAATTTGAAATTTGTTTGTGTCGAAAACGTAAGAAGGTCAAAGTAGAGGTGAAGTCAGGAAAATAATTCGAGGAAACTTGACACCCAGAAAAAGGAGGGAGGGGGGTTGCTTACGACCTTAAACTGCCAAAAAAAATTGGTTGCCTCCGTTTACGCTTTACTATTGATTTCTTCCTTCTGCGTTCAAGTCACGCTGTCAACCCTTCAACTTTTTCGTGCAAAATGCCTGAGTTTTCTCGTCAAACGGTCGAGTCGAGCGGCTCTGCCCTCACCTAGCCCGCGTTGTCGAATGGCGCCTTTATGGGCGCCTTTACGCCCATCCCGGAAAAATTAAATTTTTCAGGAGACGATCAAAATTGCGTAACAGCCAGAAAGAGAGTGTTTCTACGCAAAAAAATTACTATCGTACATTTTTGGAACTGAGAGATTCAGTTTATGATCGCTCTCTTTGAACGTACGATGGCGAATTAGCACGCACAATTTTTATTGCTTCATTTGGAAGTGCTTAAAGAGCTGATTTTGCTGTATTTTTCGTACTCTTTTTCCGGTATGGGTCACGGTATCAAATTAGCGTTAAAAATGAGAAAATGCACCGCCTAGTGACGTCATCTGACAGTATTTCCCATTTAAGCACATATGTTGTAGCAGATTAAGTAATTTTGTCATGTCTGTTCTAATCATTGATCAATATATGAACAAAGGGTATCCACTTACGATCAGTGGCTTCCATTTAAACACGAAAATCATCAACAGGGTGTCTACAAGTACGGAAATAGTACTGATTTTGTAAGGGCGGTCCGGAAATACTGAAAAAAGGCGGCAATTCCGCTAAAAGTCCGAAATTTTTTTTGTTTTTTGTCGCAATTCGAGCGAGAAATTCAAATTTTTCGAATTTCGTCAGTCGAAGGTACTCAAAAAGCACTAAATTTTCCTGCTGCGGAGGTACTGAATTTCTTGGGAATTTTCTGAAAAAGTCCTGTAAAGGTACTAATTTTTGGCCAGCGTGTTTTAATAGACACCCTTCATCAAACTTGAGACCCCTGCTTCTCCATTACAATATGTATCTACAAGTCCGGAAATAGTACTGATTATTTAAGGGCGGTCCGGAAGTACTGAAAAAGTGCGTAAATTTCGCGAGTAGGTCCGGAATTTGTTTCATTTTTTTGTCATTTTTGTCGCAATTTAAGCGAGAAATGCAAAATTTTGAATTTTTCGAATTTCTTCTACTGGAGGTACTGAAAAAAGTACTGAATTTTTCTGTTGAGGAAGTACTGAATTTCTTAGAAGTGTACTGAAAAAGTACTGTAAAAATGCTGATTTTTGGCCAGCCTGTTTTAGTAGACACCCTGATGATGGACACTATGCAACGTTGCAAATGCAATTATTTGCTCTTTGACTTTTATGGGTCGGAAGCACGAAAGAATCATCCCCCGGTAGTGGCGAATTCCGGTGGAAGGAATCGGGCATTGTGATTCGCAATCTTCCCACTCACAAGATCTGCGCTCACTTCTGCGCCCTGCCTGGCCGGATTATTCCGAGATCAGCCGGATCGGGATCAGCGGATTCGCGTCTCCGGATTCCTCGAGCCCCGCGCCGCGCCGACCTTCCAAGTCGTTACATTTATTATGCTAATTACCGACTCGTGTTCAAGATAAGGAGGGATGCCAGCCCCCCGCCCCCCGCCGCCGCGCCGTCACCAACGGGCAACCCCCCTCCCCCCTCTCCGCCGTGTCGCGGGGTAGCGCATTGCAGCGCGGAGACGGCTTACGCCCCACCGTTTGGGTTTTGAGTCAACCGAAAGTGCAGCTGGTTTGCTGGTTGCCCCCTCCCCGCGCAGCTCCTTGGCGTTTCTTAACCGTAAGTTCCATTGTTTCTCGGCCGAGTAAGAAGGGTCTCGCTTACTTCCACCCCTCCGGCTTGCATCCCCCTTTTGTCCGCGGACCCGAAGGAGCTTTGATTCGTTAACCGTTACGGGGATGTTTTTTCGCTCCTCGAAGGGGGGATGGCGTGTGCTGTGTGTGCAGCGAGTCGTTGCGTTCGTGGAGGATTATCTTTAGAATTCGGGACGCTACGCGGCTTTGTCTGATTTTCTTGCCAGACAGTTTCGCACCTTTGCGAGGGGTCGTTATGAGCCGCGCCCGTTATAGGCCACTTGGCTTCGGCCGACTGCCCCGGCGCGCCGCCGTTTTAAACGTCGCCGGACGGCATGTGCCTAAAAACAAAGGGCGCTCTGGCGAATTGACAGCTTGGAGCTTTGGTGCAGCCTTGATTGCTGCCGGAACCTGATTCTGGGTAACATGTTCTTGATAGGACAGGGAAAATCTGTGCAAGGGGGTTGTCACTGCGGAAAAACTCAGGAAGATTTGGTTGCCATCCGCGATTTGTTTTTTCCTTTCGAGACATCTTGACGGATCCGATTCAGATTCTATATTTATGCCATTTATCGGCAGGGTTGAAAAGCTGGAGATTTTGCACTATGACGCGGAAAGCATTTTCCTGCCCAAAATTGAGGGGAAGTCGGCAACTTTTTGTCGAACAACCTTGGGGAAGTTAGAAGAGAAAGTCGGGAAGTTTCAAAGTTTCATGGAAACTTGTCGCCTACAGTTTCTTGCAAAATGTCCTTCTCCATCAAAAATTCTCATGGCTCCCCAAGAATTTCACATGTCCTTGGAAATAAAGCTCTAATATTCTAGGCAAGGGTGCATGAAAGACAATACTTTAGGTCTGATGTCATAGATTTGCTTTTAAAATACCAGACAACACAGTTGAACAGTTCGCCGAATTATCAGGAAAGTTTCTTAACACTGAGTGCCCCCCACTCCCCACCCTTTTTACGGAATTAAGCTTTTATTAAACTGGTGGCTGATTCTCATTGGCCAGAGCTACGACAAGTTGAAATCTAAGGTGCAATCTTTTCTTAGGATTTCGATAAACCACCGACAAAACGCTGGAAAAAACGCGGAAAAAACACTGCCAAGAAAGTTGATTTGCTTAAGGCTAACTTACTCGGATCATTTACCCCTCCCAGCTTTAAATGTAGCAATTTTTAGCTATTTGTATGTGTCACGTCATTTCTCTCTTAGGCTTACCTCATAACCACCTTCTTATTCTTTCCCCCTCTCAGGGTCATTTTTATCGTCATCTCATTAATTTCATTCAAAATCTCGCTGTTTACGCGCAACTTGTTGCTGAGACTTTTTTAATTTCCTTTTCCACTAACATTGCCAAGCCTTAAAATGTACCTCCTCTTCCAAGTTTCAAACTATCACAGGAGAACTCAGCGTTACTTAGCTCGATTGGGCTTGAATGAAAACTTCAGCAAGCAGGCAAATTACGCGTCGAATCATAATTTGGGTCGTAAGGAAGCTTCTCGCAACTGGATTCTCGGCGAAGTCAGAGACCTCATTGCGTAGGAATGAGCTGTGACAGATGAACGAAGTGCGTGACTGCCACCTTCCCTCACCCCCTCTACTATCGGTCGGTTGGTGGATGTTCGCGTCGGGTTCGGGTGTGAGCTGTCATCGCACAGTGAAGTCGTGTCACTTAAAACATGGCCGTCTCTTTTCGCTAAACTAAAATCCCACGACCCACAATCTATAATCGAATATGCCGTGCGCTCAAGGGTACAGGAAATTCCTCGGATCAAAAATCAGTCTCATAGGGAGACAAGTTCTTGAAAAAAAATTGAAAAGCCATGGAGTTTCATTTTCAAAATCTCAGAAGCCATGGAATTTTCTCCGAACACCCCTGAAAATGAGGAGGCTCTTATATTTCAAAACCCCAAAAGGTAGGGCATTACAAAATCCCATGGTCTAAAAATGACCCTATTCTTAGAAATTGTCCTCACCTCGAGTAAAAGGCAGAGTTTTGCGTCGCATGGCTCAATGAATGTCAGAAATATTGCGCTGATCCCTTTTTTTCTGTAAAGGAAAAGAATACAATAATTTTTTCTCAAAAAATATTCTCCTGTAGTAACAGATTTGCCCACGCTACGCGTTAGCGAGGACTCGTGCAGTCGAAAATGTTATGCACTATATGCACCCCTGTTGCGCAGGGAAAGGGAATAACAGGGTTGCCGTAAATCCAGGATTGCGGATACCTTAAACGGCAATTGAAGCTGTTAAATCAATAATATTCCAGATCATAACCCAAGGAAAAACCTTTAGAAATGTTCGAGCAAAACGCTGATTAGGATATCTCTAATTTTCAGAATGCACAGAGAAACTGTGTGCCCCTCACAGCTACGGCCTCAAAATAGTTGACCGATCTCTTTCGCTGACGATCTGTTCAATGCTACGATCATCTTTCTGCTTGGTAGATTTTAAGAGAATCGGCTCAACTACTCCTCTCGTGTAGGTTGTTTACTTCCTCTTGTGTTTTATTATTTTAAAAGGAACGTAAGCAACTTTCTGGCTTGAAAATTTCGTGAGCACTCGTATATTCCTCATAATCTATAGGAAATTCACAAAGAATTTCAAGGCGTTATTTTGTTCAGTCCTCTACTAGAAAAAGCAAAAGAAAGAAAGGAAATGCAGTTTAGCAGTTAGGCTGGTTTCGGTTATCATTCATATTCATATTTGTCCTTACATGCATATCGGCCCAGTTATCATTAGGCCAATGAAATGCGCATCAAGTCGCTAATAAATTATCGTCAGGCGAATTGCTGTTGATCTCCGACTCTTACGTTTGCCTCACTCTGATGATTACATTGCTTGGGTGAGAAGTGCGTAGTGCTTACACTACATTGTCGCTTTCTACGAAAGCTCTTTTCACTTCGACGATGTATGAAAATGCTGACGATGACTGTATTCTGTAATTAGCCGTCTGTTTGGCTCACTGTGCGGCACGGTTGTAATAACGCAGGTGGTGAATTGTCGAGGTAGGAGTGGATAGTTCTAAAGGGTTGGCCAGCGATGGCTCGCGCCAGATAGCCGGAAAGCGCCTGGAAACATTTCCTGTCTCTGGATATCTGTCTCTCGACTGGCCTCAGTCCATCATCGCCCCACGAAAGATAGAATGTCCTGTACACGGTTCTGTGCATCAAGGGAAAAATTCCGTCAAATTTTTCTCCTGTTTTCTAAATCTGTCATACCCTAAGCGCTGTTGTAGCTCTTGAGCTACACGTAACTAAAACTTTAAGCGATTTTAGGTTTCCAAGAAAATTTCGAATCTCTCGTAAAATCTCATTGCAGTATAAATTGATGCATGAACGTTGGCATGCCTAATTTGTACTAATGATTTTCAAAAAGGAGAAGGAAACGAACTCGTTTCTATTTTTTTTAAATTTCCAAGAACTACGCCGGAAAGCGCCGAGTTGATTGATTTTTTATTGGTTTTTTTTTATCTCATGATCGATCACTAGCAACAAGTGTCTCTATTAAAACTTATCACGCAAGGAGAGGAAATAAAATAGGACAGAGTCGATAACCCTTTCAATTTAAAACCAATTAACCTCGATCTATGTTCTGTTTTTTCCAAGAGTATATGGCTCTTGTGCACTTATTTCCGGAAATAGAGCTTTTGCATCTTTTCATTTTCTATTTTTAAAATTCATCGAGAATATTTACCAAGCTTACACAGTATTTATTCAGAGTTATTCAGGACTCTTATCTAGGACTTATCCAGGAGATTTCTTTTTTAATTTTTTTTAAGAGCGGAAACTCCCTAATTTCCTAAAAGCTAATTGTTCCTAGCAACTTCTTGCATTTCGCGGAAGCTCGCATGAGCAAAATTCGTGATGAAAAGGCGTAACATTACTCGTGATAACTGATGCAGTTTATAAATTATCTATAGCTTTCACAGCAGCTCCAGCTGTGATCTGACAATGAGCTTATAACCGAGCCTCGCAATAACTTGATAGAATGGGTCGTCTTGTGGCAATTTTTTTTTATTTCGCTGTGAATTTGTGCCTTTACTTTTTCTTTTTACCTTGTATGTGCGAGTTTGTTTCTACCTCACACAGTAAAACTTCAGAATAACGAACAGACGATCCTCCATGTAAGAACAAGTAAATTGACCTCAGATTTGGTGGGTGTGTGTGTGTATGCGTGATTCGTGTGTTTGGTGAGTCTTCGTTTATTGACAGATGAAATGACGCCAGCTAAAGTCAATTTTTGACCTAATTTCTTTATTGAAGATAGGACTCTGGATAACATACTTGTCCAGTGTAGGAGATGATCGATTGGGGGAAAAATTAAAACATCATTCGTCTTACAATTAGCTTTCCGCTTTATTTATTTATTTTATAATTTGTACAATTGAGCCTCTGGCTGAGGCTATGGCACACGTCATATTCGGTACATGGTGAACAGTTACAGCGATATACATAAGGTGCAAGTGTAAATTTTACTAGCCTACAAGTTCGTGAAGATTATAGAAGGCTTTTTCGAATAAGAAAGCACGCAGCCCCTTAAAGAACGACGTTAGGTCAGCATTTCGAAAGTGTAGCTTCACGCTCCAAGGCAGTGCATTGAACATTTGTATTTTCGTTTTCTCACCCGGTTTTTAACATCAAGTGTGTCATGTTTACTTCGGTGGGTTCGTATTCAAAAGCTGGATGAGGCAATGAATACAGCGGCTTGATAGCTCCAACAGTTGCTTTCAGGAGTTCGGCCACCCTTAATCGTATATTCCGGCTCCTGCAGCAGTCGCGTATTATTGAACGTACTTTCAACATATTGCACTCATTCTGATCAGTTCGCCTTCGAAAGCTCGACTAGGCAATCTGTGCGGCTTCGGAGTAGCTTTAGTTGCTCGATGTAATTAGATCACGTTCTATCGTTTCAATAGTAGTCGCATGCACTCCCATCGCTTTACTAGTAAGAGTTTTTTTTCTCCGTGTATGGCGCGCTCATCTTCCATCCGTTCGCCTTCAAGAATGTGTTAGGGCAATATGAGTAGCTTGAGAACGTCATTTGAAAGAGTCTCCAACTATTCACGCAGCATAAGGGTACAGGGTACACGTCACTTTACTGTCTCAATGTTAAAATTAAGCACCCTAAAGAATTAAGCATTATAGCACTGTCATTTATGATCTAAGAGACCTGTTGACAGGGTTGGTTACAGTTCATTTTTCAATGCAAACTTTATAATTGGGGCTAAAGGTCAGTGCTCCCATCCCATGTCCGTCAGAAGTTCCGGGATTCGGAACTTTTTTGTTCCAATTTATCCCACTCCACGACCGTCAAAAGTTCCGGGATTCCTTATATTTTTTTTTTTTGTATAAGGTCCAAGAAAGTTCCAGAAAACGCAGAAGATCTGGAACTTTCAGGAATTTCACAAGTTCCGGGAAAAATTGAGTAAAGCCTCAGAAGTTTTCGAATTTGGAACTAGTTCCGGGAAATGGGAGCACTGTTGAAGGCTTTTTTTTTATCGATATTTCAAGTATGCTCCAAAAAATTTGAGAATTTAAACACCCACAAGTCATGCGTTTCAATGAAACAACCATTATTCTTCAAAGGATGTGTCCCATTAAGGAGGGTATTTTGGCCTTAACTTTGGTCGAAAATTGAAACAGCTTAGAATAATGTCATGTATGGTTAAATTGACTCCTAATCATCTACCCTGTGAGAACTTGTCCTTATTTGAGGTGTTTTTGAAAGGTTTTTGCCTGATTTACCTGCGCAAAGTAGTGAAGTTTTACAGTTTCCTCGCATAATTGCTCATTTTCGGTCCTAAATTAGACTGTCTATGTATGAGCACAAGGGACTACCACTTTCATATTCGAATGTTTTAATCTTTAGTACACCCTTTACAACATATTTAAAGGAGAAAGTAGTAGTCACTCGTGCTTATAGATAGACAATTTAAATTAGGACCAAAAATGAGCAATTATTCGGAAAAACTGCAAAACTCCACTACTTTACGCTAATCAGGCAAAAACCTTTCAACAACACCTCAAATAAGGACAAGTTCTCACGGGGTAGATGATTGAGAGTCGATTTGACCATACGTGACATTATTCTAAGCTGTTTCAATTTTCAACCATAGTTAGTGCCAAAATACCTTGGGTACCTTAATGGGACACATCCTTTGGAAGTCTTTGTTGACTCAATGCTAAATTATCAGCCAAAATATGAAGCAACCCATTAAGTTTAATCCGGAACTTTCTTTGGAACATGAGGGCATGTGAGACTTGAAGAAGGCTCGATACCATGTTCTAAGTATCCGGCGCTCTAGACCACCCCAGTGAGACGCTCTCCTCTGCCGCTCCTCTCCGGCGGACGGAACTGCGGAACTCCTCGAAGAGATCCGTCGGAATCGGGAACGTTCCGAGAAAGCGAAAAGGAATAGGTGCATCCCGCGATCTGGATCCCGTTGGGCCCGGCGCAAGGGAAAGGCCTCGTCGCCGTCGGCCGGAACCGCCCCGTGAGTTGTGTGCTGTGTGCGTCTCGGCCGGAAACGGAACTCGCCCAGGACCCGGGACTCGGCTCCATCGCTTCCAGTCTGTTTGTCCCACCCAAATCAGGGATGAACCATCCGCGCGCCAGCCTACGGACCGGAATGCTGCTGTCCTAAGGAAGAACGCCGTATGAACATTCGAGAGTTGCCAAATTTCCCTTGACAGGGTGTCTCCAAGTCCGGAAATAGTATGATTTTGTAAGGGAGGTCCGGAAGCTCTGGAAAAGTGCGGAAATTCCGCCAAAGGTCCGGAATTTTCTTCATTTTTTGATCATTTTTGTCTCAATTTGAGCGAGAAATTCAATTTTTTGAAATTTTTGAATCTCGTCTAATGGAGGTGCTGAAAAAGTACTGAAATTTTCTATTGAGAAGGTACTGAATTTCTTGGGAATGTACCGAAAAAGTACTGTAAAAGTACTAATTTTTGGCCCGCCTGTTTTAATAGACACCCTGCTTGATAAAGCATGCATTTTTGGCAACATTCATGCATACTTTTCCTTGAAATCTCCAGATATTTTCGATTAAATTGCGTACAAAATCGTCTGAAATCTTTGGAAAAGGTATTCCCGATTTTCCCAGTAAATTCGGTTTTTAGCGAAGGAAACTTGGCAACGTCTGAAGGCTCATACGGCGTTCTTCATTCGACAGCAGAATGAAACCAGCATCGTGCCCAGGTTCTGCCTAGATCTCCCGATACAAATGCACTCACATTTGAAAAATTGAAGGCTCATGTCGAATGGCCCTGAAAAAGCTTCAAGCTCACCTCCTCCTCACTCCCAATACATCGCACAGTGGATCAAGTCAATAAGAGCGATTATACAAAGTGTGGAAACTTTAAAAGCTCATAACTCCGTTTATACAAAACTTGGAGGTTCTACAAGGGGCTCCATTGGTTTCCATTGGCTCCACTGGATACGTCCTTACGTCAGAGGAAGGACGAAACGTGAGGCAGTATCGCTGATTAATTGGCAGGGTGAGAACAAAGAGCTCCAAGATTTATCTCTCTTTTCTTGCCAAAATAGGCCTTCAGACCCATATTTAGGCCACTATTAGATCCGTAAAACACGGCCCTTGTCGATATCGCTCACTGGAAAAAAAACACATTGGATCTGGAGTCCAGACTCTGCAAAACATCGACAAGAAAAATTACTCTTGATTCAATCAGAATCTAGCTTAAATCATGAACCAAGCCTCTTAATTTAAGCGTATTTCGTTTTGATTCCAGCAAAAATCCGATTGAATCAAGAGTATTTTTTCTTGTCAATGTTTTCAAGAGCCTGGACTCCAGATCAATTGTGTTTTTTTTCCAGTGCTCCTTTAGATTTATAACTTATTTTTTAAAGGTTCATCACAATTCGGAGTTTTCAGCTCATAAGAATCCATAAAATCGCGTAGCGAAGTGAAATGGAAATGATTCAAACCGGAACATGCATATTTGCTCATGCTGCTGAAGTATGTTTCGATCCGAACCCCTTCTGGTGTAATTTTAGGCCCCTCAGTCGGACAAGCGTCGAAATGAAAATCGTGCTACTTATAAGTGATTGCGTCATCTCAATACAAGGTCGCTGTTTTCCTGAGCAGTCCTATTGAAATCTGCAGCGCTTTGTACTTTTCCTTCATTGCAATATTTTCTCTGTCCTGTCATCGCTTTTAAGATTTTAAGTTTCCGACTGCATATCCTGTGTTGATAAATACCATTCGTTGCTGCCATCTTATAATTCCCCCTCAGTTTGTGTCTTCAAAATTTTTGCATCTCTTTCATTCTTTTCCCTCTCTTTCCAGTAATCTCAATTTTTCACTTCGAGAAAATCCCGAGCAGGATATTTTAGAGGCTCCGCACTGCGCTGAAACAAGTTTTTCTTTCTTTTTGGGGAGTTCTGATTTGCACGTGGGTAGCAACATTATCTCTTGCTTTCTGATTGCTCGTTAATAGGATGTCAAGCGGTTTGCTGATCGTAAAGTCAAGTTTGTCCAACCGGGTCTTATTTTTAGCAGAATCGATCAATCCCCCACATCAAGATAGGTTGTTTCAGGAGAAGAAACTGACTGCTCGAACGCGTACTTTAGTTTAGTGGCAGGTAGTTATCCTCGGAAGGGAATTTTGGATCTTTGTCTTAAATTTCCGCGAGATTTTAAACCAGAAACAAGGAAACGTCCATCTGCTTAGCTTAACATCTTTCAAAACCTCTAACCTCGAACACATCGGCCTGTAAAAGCCCTGAATAATAATTTCTATTCTAATTTTCTGCAAGCATGAGCTAGATTGATGTCAGCCTCCTCGTCTTCCTCTGTGAAAATTGCAGTCTGCTTTTACACGTATCAGATACATACTGAGGCAACATCCCCTCGCCTTCTTTAGCAATGGGACGGGGCTCGAACCCGAGACCTTCTGGCTCGAAGCCAATTTTAATCCACTGGGACACGATCCAGCCAATGGAGTGGTATCGTAGCAGCGGTGCCTAGTTTTATGGATCATCCTCCGATTCTCCGGCCCTATGAATGTTCATGCGTTGTCAAACTTCTACTGAAAAATTTGATTTTCTTGATTATTGGTAAACCTTACCTTCATGTAAATTTTTGAAAAACAGCTTTTCATAATTAGGCCTGGATGTCACAAATTTCATGGAAAAGTATGAATAACACTCGTCGAAAATGGATCTTCTTTCGGAAAAAGTTTGGCAATCCTCGAGTTTTTCCATGCTGTTTTGTCTCAATAGCAGAACTGTACATACCTAGATATTACAAAATATTTTCATAAGCTCTTTTTTACCATCGGGTTAGTGACTGAACCAGAGAAAAGTAAGCGAGATTCAAACTTGAACGGAGGCTGTGGACTTGCGGAAGCCTCATTTGAAAATTTCTTGCGAAAATAACACCTACAATTTGAAGTTCTAAGCAGTCTCAACTTTTAGAGGGAAACCTATTATCGCGTTCTGACAATTAACAGATTTTGATGTTCGATGAAAAACTTTTCAGGGTCTTGGTTTGAAGGAGAAATAATAGGAAAAGCCACTCAGGCAGAGTGTTCAGCATCAGGATTTTTCAGATTTTTCCCGATTCTATCAGGATTTGAGGTTAATCAAGGTTTAATCCCGATGTCATCAGGATTTGAGAAAAAATCGGTCGTACAATCAGGATTTGAGAAGTCGGCGGTCCGATCGGTTTTTTGTTTTTACTTTCGCATACGCTTCTGCAGAAATTTTAATTTTTCTCCGCATAAAATCAGTATTTGGAAAAATTATGAAATCAGGATTTCCCTAAATGAAAAAAAAACTAGACACCCTGCCAGATGAAATGCAGAATTTTGCTTTTGCGATTTGACCTCTTTATCGGTCTTGAGTCTTGACTTGAATCAACCGTTAGTTGCGTTTGTTTTTCAAAAAGAATATTTTCCCTCTCTGCTCTTCCCTCTTCCTCTTTTCTTTCCTCGCTTTTTCTTTGTTCTTTTTCCCCCTCCCCTAAAAGAAAGGGGGCACGTCTGTCACCGTGTTCCCCCGGATCCGCCATCGCATGGGGCGAAACTGCACCACGCCAAATTGCCAGATCGCAACTGAATTCGCATTCCCCCTCAGATCCGCACGGATATTCCAGCTGCATGTGGCGTCATCGATTGCATCAAACGCAAGTGCAAGGCATATGAGACGCGAGACAAGTCCCGATTTGAGTCCTTCCTTCTTTAAAACGATACGTCTTGTTTTAGTTGTACGGTTTCTGCTTGTCTGGCACCCCCCTCCCATTCTCGCGGTGCCCGCTCCACCACCTGCCTGGAAGTAATGCGCGGAAGAAAGTAATGTAACGCTGATGAAGGTATTAAAAGCGTTGCTCAGCCCCCGCCCGCGTCTCGGATTTAAGATGCCCTTTTCTTGACACATCAGACGCGCCAAGTTCAAAGTTTTCCAATTATCGGAGTTGCCCCCGAGCCTCGTAAGTTGGAGCCCTGGCGTCGTAACTAGCTGAATTTACCGTGTTCCAGGGCTCGTCGTTTTAATTCGAGCTTTTAAAAAAACCCAAATTTGGAAGTATCGTCCACGGTGGGAAGTTCTTCGAAAATCAGGAGAAACCTCGAAAGTGTCGGTAAAATTCGTAGTTTTCCAGTTGAAATTTAAGAATGTAACAATATTTAAACGTTTCAAAATCTCTACTGGCAAATAGTAGTTTTACCGGGGAAACTTTTGAACTCTCCCAACTGAACATTTTCGGACAGAAATTGCTCCGCTATATGATTGTAAAATACGTATGATCTTAAATAAGTTGGAGTTACGTTTCATCTGAGGAGCCCTAAATTTCCGTGTTTAAATAACATGAGATTTTGCTGCTAAACTTCGAATTTTTTTGTCCTGCTGAAACTTTGGCATTGTTTCGAACACACTGATGCTTTTTTATCAGCAAAATTTGTAATGCGTTTGATCTGGCTTTTGAAATGCACTTTTATTTCCAAAATTAAGGGAAATGATGGAAAAAAATTCGCATTTAAAAACTTCGAAACGTCAAGGAAAAGTTAGGGGCATTCGGAATTTTAAGTAAAACTTATCCCCTTTTTAGCGACCGAAGATAATCTTTATGGATAGCCTTTTGGCAATTAATTACATTTTAAAAAAGGGGAGGGGAAAGAAAGAAATAGAGGCTTGTCAGATCAATCCTCGCCTTTTCTGTGTTTAAATTCAAGAGCAGTGTTAATTCATTTCGATGTTGAAAAATCAAAAATTAGTTTCTGCTGTATGCAAAGCATCATTTTCAACGCGATGTCTTGGAAATGAGGGGGAAAATTTCAGCGATCGCGGTGTGTTGGCGTCTTCATTAAATTTAAAATTTCTGCAAAGTCACGGAAGTTGATAGGTTTTGGCATTTCCCCCCATTCCATTGCAGTTTGTCCAATGAAGAATTCCAGTGGTCCCTGAAAAAGACAGCCGCACTGATTCGCTGATTGCGCATTGTCGACAATGACCCCTGTGTTGGCTCAGCGGCGGAAAAAGAAAAGGTCACGGGCAAACCAGAAGTCAGGGACGCAGGGTGAGCGCCCTTTCATTGATTGGCGAGGGGCACGGGGTACGCTGTCGTGAGTGTCAACCACCCCACCCCATCCCCCACCTCATCCCCCACCCCACCGGGCTGCTCCCTCCGTGTCAGCTGATGCAACGCGATCAGCTGTTGTCTGGCCAAATTCAATAGGCGCTATTGCAAGTTCCACCGCAGCTCGCCGAATTTGAATCCGTGTTTCCTGCTTTGTGTCCTCGGTTCTTGAGTATTAGCCATTTACACTTCCGGCCGATCACTGAAAAGAAAAGAAAAGATGCCTTAAGATCATAAGACTTAGAGTAAAGTCATTGTTCGCGATCCTAATCGGATCACTGTCCTCTATTTTTTTAAACTCCTAATTTCTTTTGTTACGTATGTTACTTCTAAATCGAGAAATGTCTGTGAGGTGTAGAGCATGTCAAAAAAGTCCCCCCCCTTTTTTTTTTCTTTTGAAAACGCGGTGTTTTCTTTCAAATCAATTCCAAACGAAAGCTTCGAAGACCCTTCGATGAGAGCTTTGGCTTGAGTTCAAAGCTTGTTTCGGCAATACAGAGTTGCACATTTTATTTTTTTTTTATTTCTTAAGAAAAATTTTGGTATTATTTTTAAGTCGTTCTTCTGTCGACGCGGGCTTAAGAGAACGCAAAGAGTCCTCTGGGGGTTGGGCCGCGTAGCTGCCAGTGGGCACGGTCCCTTAGTAATATCCTAATGTGTGAAAATTGTGCGAAAATTTGTTTTCCTGTCCATTCTCCTTAGTTTTTCTCTGAGAACTTCATATAGCAACATATTTGCACCGGGTGCCTTGCCGTGCGCTACTGCTTGCACTGCTTCATCAACTTGAGTGCCTTCCATTTTTTCTCATGCAACACGCGCGTCCATAGAGTACGAATAGTTGTATCAAGGCGATATGTTATTACCATCAGTTGAATGCGTCGCTTATTTTGATGCAAAGGTAGCGCCGCTCCGTCTTATTCTACCCGTGTGTTGTTGAAGATGTAAATTGAAAAGAATGCCTAATCATTTTTATGTATCATTTTTAGATTCTTTGGTTCAAAAAAAGAAAAAATACTTCCTCTCTACCCTATGGGAGCGAGAAAGTAAAACTTTAATCGATCATTTTTTTTTCTTTTTTCTTAGGCACACGTTCATCCGTTGATGTTACTCTAAGATGAAGACTATCGTTGGCACTACGATGTAGCCATCAGTCGTGATACAGCGTTGCGGTGTTCATTTAAGGTGTCACAGACCACTCGTGCTAGGTTTTTTTCTCGTTTATTTGAGGTCGGATGATGTTTGGGACGAGAAAAATTGGAATGCCTCGAGCTCAGCAGAGCCCGAAAACAAGGATGGAGCTTGCAAAAATCCATTAAACTCTACAGCCACCTAGGTGTTTTTAATCCTTCTGTAGGTTTGTCCCTCTGGTTTAATGCCATTTCTAGTGATCTAAATTATTCTTCTTTGTTGATACGTTTCATTGGACTTATTGGACTTTATAACTGATGCATTTCTTCATGTATACGCATTGCGGATTAGTATGGAACTCGATGTCCTTGTGGCTTACAAAAAACAGGAATGTTCGACTTAGGGGTTTTAGTTTGTCAAAATTCAGATTTCACAGTTTCTACTGGACTGAATTTCCCAATATTTGCTCCCATCAAAATCTCACTGACTGTTTTGAAAATGTATTCCGTGGATGTGCACAATAACAACACTGATTCCCATTAGAATCCACAGGCATTGAAAGAGAATGGATCTACATGGAATACTCATAGATAACTCTCCATCTTCCCGAAACCACCGCTCTGGTACTTAAACGCCATAATCTTTTATTTGCCGTTGGAATCGAGAGATACAATTTTCCGGAACCCAGCATTCATACGAAATTTTTAATCTCAATTCATCCGTCAAACAAATGGGCTAGTTTTTCAAAGACTCGATGTAGATATGTCTATACCGTGAGGAAACAAAAATTTCCCTCTCGCCTGTATCCAAGCGTAACACGGAAACACGTTCCGGCGCTTTGGTCACCGTTCCGTCTTCAGCATGCGATTCCAGCAAAGGCTGATGGTGAAATTAAAAATTGGAATTCGTTTCAGAGCCTCAAGTCACCGTTTCATTAAGTCGCGGTGTCAGCAAAGGCTCTGCAATTTTTAAAAATTTAATGTAAGGGCAGGGTGTCTACAAGTCCGATATTTCTGGAAAGTCGGGAAATAGCACTGATTTTCTAAGGGAGGTTCGGAAGTACTGAAAATGTGTGGAAATTCCGCAAGAAGGTCCGGAATTTTTTTCATTTTTTGTCATTTCTGTCGCAATTCAAGCGAGATATTCAAATTTTTGAAATTTTTCGAATTTTCTCCATCGGCGGTACTGAAAAAGTACTGAATTTTTCTGTTGAGGTGTTGCTGAATTTCTTGGAGATGTACTGAAAGCGTATTGTAATTGTAATAGCACTGATTTTTGGCCAGCCTATTTTAGTAGACACCCTAAAAGGAGTGTAAGTTTTTTTCTTATCATGACTTTTTTGCATGTAGCCCATTCGGTTTTTCTCTATTCCTTTCGGCTATCCAAATTGCGTTGATCTCCGACTTGTTTCTCTCTCGATTACATCACTCGTATAAGAGTGTGGGGTCTGTGTAATATATTGTCTCTGATCGCGTCCCCGTTACGGGTAAACTCCTCGTCTCGCCGTGAGAACGCCAGTCGCATCCTCGGCACTCGAGCCTCCACCCCAGTCCCGTATTTTTCATTCCTGGGAAATAGGCCATTGCGCGTCCACGCCGAGTCCCATCCTCCATCTTCCCATTCTTCGGGTTCGGGGCTGATGCCGCCTTGCCGGACGGCCCCGCTCCCGCCGACATATTCTGCCGCGCTAAGCAAAAACGCCGTATGAACCTTCAGGCGTTGCCAAATTTCCTTCGATAAAACGCGCATTTCCTCGTGAATCTATGAGTATTTTCCTCCCAATTTTTCAGAGAATTTTGTTCGCAGTTTAATCTAAAATGTCTGAAAATTTCAAAGGAAAATATTCATAACTTTCCTAAAAAATAAACATTTTATCGCAGGAAATGTGGCAACTCTCGAATGTTCATACGGCGTTCTTCCTTAGCACGGCAGTATTCCCGAGGCTCCGCGTCGTTTCCCGTTCACTGTGGCACGGCCGGGCGGATCCCCAGAAATGCTGGAAGCCCGCCGAGGGATGGTTTCGCCGCGACGTTGCCGCGCCGTGCGGGGACGCCGGGGGCGAGGCCGGCTCCGGCGGGACGCCGAGGGAAGTCGGGCAAGCCTGGCTCCTTGAACCCTGTCGCCGCCGCCATGCCGCGGATCGTGGATTACACCTGGAATCCTCCTGCTCGGCGAAATAAAGGCCCAGCGGCTCTCGTGCTCGGCCTCCGTGTTGCCGCTTTCGCCGAGGAAAAACCCCGTCTCGCCCACCGATGATCAAACCGGTTCGATGTTATCAACCCCGGGTTCAGACCCATCCGCGGGCACGATACATCGGGATGCGATTTATTGCGTTTTCGAGATGGGGCACTGGGAAAAAAAACACATTGGATCTAGAGTCCAGACTCTTGAAAACATTGACGAGAAAAAATACTCTTGATTCAATCAGATTTTTGCTTAAATCAAAAGGAAATCCGCTCAAATTATGAGGCTTGGTTCTTGATTTAAGCTAAAATCCGATTGAATCAAGAGTATTTTTTCTTGTCGATGTTTTTAAGAGTCTGGACTCTAGATCCAATGTGTTTTCAATCATTAGTATGTAGAAGTATTAAAACATCAGGCAATCGGAAGCAACCTGAAAAAATTAGAAAATTTAGGGTTGAATCGAGGAATAGAGCGGAGTAACTCCTCTCCGTGGTTCACGATCTGATCGGCACTAAAAACTTGCTGATTTAGGTATGTTTGTTTAAAAAATCAGGTTTTAGAGCTTTATTAAAGTAGTCTGCAACTGATAGAATTCAGATGGCTTAATTTGTGCTTCATTGTGCTCTTGATGAGGCAGAATACTCTTTTTAAACCTCGGTGGAATATATCCATCGGTTCTTTATTACCTTTCATCTTGCAGAAAATCTTGCATCTCTGGCAGAAGTAGATCGGGATGGCTTTAATTTGCTTTACTCAGTTTTTCCTCATCCTTTTGACTGCCAGCCAAACCAATTAGCACTTCCCTGTTTTAAAATATTTTTGCGAAGCTTTTCGGCTTTTCGCAATAGATCGATGGTATTAGAGATAACTTGTGTTGATGAAAGTACTTTTTCCCCTTGCTTTCCATTTTTCTGACGCGATTAAGGAATGGTTCAAATGAATTTCCGAACCCACAGTGAACCACAGACACACACTTTCGTTCGTTGACATCAGAGGTCACAAATGGGCCACATTTGCAATATGGGACCACTATTTCTGGCTCATTTTAGAAACAGCATACATGCCATTGGTTTCCTGTGCAGACAGGTGCTTTTATAGAAGAGCCAGATATAGTGGTGCCTTATCGCAAAATGTAATCCAAATATGAACATCCTTGCTTTAGGCTTTTCAAATTTTCATGGAGTGAGGCCGAGGGGTATCTGTTTCAGCAGATCCACCCACCATCTCCTTGGATTGGCCTGGAGTCGAACGCGTCGACTCCTAAACCAACCTAGCTGGTCGTCTAAGGTAATTTTCTAAAGTTGGTAAAAAAATATGAAGTACTGAAAAATGTAACCCCTGTCTATTACATCGAACTTGATGGAAGAACGCAATGGAGATGTTGCATGTGTGAGGAATTTGCGATTTGACTGTTGATTCTTATGTAAAAGTTCGCGAAAAACACGATGGTGCCACTGGTTTTCTTTGAAATCATCTCCCAAGCTCAAAAAAAGCTCTCAAGTTGAAGCTAAAATGGAGGGGATACCCCACGCTATCCTGCGAGTCCACCTCTACATTAAGACAAACTCTCCGTGCAAAGATAGGGAGCATTGAGCAAATACATTAGCAGCGATGCCGTGTTTTCAGTTTTAGGGTCCCCAATTAAAGTGGCAGCCCTGTCAATGTATTTGCTCCCTATCTTTGCATGGAGAGTTTGTCTTGATGTAGAGGTGGACTCGCAGGATAGCGTGGGATATCCCCTCCATTTTGGCCTCAACTTGAGAGCTTTTTTTGAGCTTGGGAGTTGATTTCAGAGAAAACCAGTGGCACCATCGTGTTTCTCGCGAACTTTTACATAAGAATCAACAGTCAAATCGCAAATTCCTCACACACGCAACATCTCCATTGGCAATCTTTCTTCCCTCTGTTTCAAGCTCATAGCACCCGATTGCTTCTCGCTGTAGGCCGTGGATATTTTCCACTCGATGCGTGGATCATGGCGGGTAGATCCTCGGGTTTTCGGACGGTCCATAGCAACGCTAACGGGAAGGGTCCTGGAAAGGCGCAGCCGGCGCCGACCGCGACCGGCGGCGGCGCGCGGTGCGGCGGCGGCAACTCCGCGCTCGAGGTTTCGCCCATTGTTGCGCCTTCGTCGGAAGAGCCCCGCTCTCCGGGCGAGAGAGCCGGGGATCCCGGCGCGACCTGGCAGTGTCCCCGTTTAGCCACCCCGTAATCAAACGCCGCGCCGCGCGCCACTCCGCGTCTCCTCTTGCCTCCTTTATGTTAGTTTTCTGCCCCCCGGCGCTCCCTCTCCCCGCCGCCCCGCGCCCGGCGTCTGCCCTCCGTCCACACTTCCGATTCCAATTTTCTTTTCTTCGGATCCGAGTCCCGAATCAGTCAACCTTCGGCCGCTCCCAACGACCCACGCTCCAACCCCTCGCGCGCTCCCGTATCCCAAGTCGAACCTAACCTCAAAGCTTCGCCTTCCACGTGCTCGGTCGGGCACCGCGTGGTAGTTCCCCGTTTAAATGCCCTTCGAATTCCGGATCTCGTTCGACCTCGTCTCTTGCGGCACGTGATCCTTCGTCTTGGCCTGCCCGATCTCGAAACTGACCACCACGTGGGACTCCCGAATGATGGAGGAGAAATCCCGGGTTTGGTTCCAACTCCGCGTCCGAACGAGGAAAACCGCCATCGCTTCCTTGTCGAATACATGACTCGGAGACTCCGAGGGGTTGAAAATCCTGACCGCCCCGCAGAGAACGACCCCTTGCTCGAGGTGACGCCGGTGGTGCGAGGAGGGACGCTACGCGACTCATCCCAATATGGTATGTTCTTTGTTCAGATTTTCCCAAAATGGTGTGTTCTTTGTCCAGATTTTCCCAAAACGATATGTTCCTTCGCCAGATTTTCCCAAAATGGTATGTTCTTTCCATTTTCCAAATTTTTCCATAATGGTATGTTCTTCGTTCAAATTTTTCCAAAATGGTATTTCCTTTGTCCAGATTTTCCCAAAATGGTATATTCTTTGTCCAGCTTTTTCCTTTACACTGTTACACATTTTTGAGTTAAATCCGAAGTGCATTTCACTCTCTTTCTTGGAGTGGAGAACCTACTCTCTTCGCTTAGTTTTTTTTCTATCACGCGGCAGTTTGGGGGCAAAATAGGCTCCCGAGTGAAATGCACTCTGTATTTCTCTCTGAGATTTATACCAGTGCACGTGCAAGGCCGTCGCAAGAGTAGTAGGAATATGAATTAACTTTAGCACCGTCGTGGACATTCGAATCTGGCTTTATTGCGGCTAACTGACTCCGAAATAGACTGCGGAAGTTAATTAATGTGGAACTTAATGTTCAATTCGGAACCTTGCTTTTTTCATTATCCATGCCTCATTATCATTGCCCGATACAACGGAAAGTATTATTTCATGCTCTTTTTCTTCGCGAATTTTCAATTTTGGTGATTTTTTCTCCGTGCGTTCGAACTTCGAAGTTCTCGAAAATGGGCAAATCATTTACATCGTCTCGTTTCTACATGCATCAGTAGCGGTCACGTGTTGCACGCTGAAATCACGTTTCTCGGTCCTCAGCCATCGTAACTTTGGCGTCAGACCAAGATTATCCCACTCAAATGTAGCCCTAGATTGCAATCAAAATCCATAGCTGAATCCCTGAACTTGCGATCGTCGTCTTGATCGCGAAGTTCTGAAATCGAGCTCATGACCCAAGAATAGCTCGTTGGAGTTACTATTGGCGTTCGACAGGTGATATAGGGTCTATTTCTTGGAAGATGCCCGCCCTCAAAAGGTTTTCTTTTCTTCTTTATGTCATCCATTTTTCAAAGGTTCGGTCAAGGTGGTTCGAGCGTTTTCCTCAAGTTCGTTTTTTCCTTTTTGCTTTCGTGGAATAACTCACTGGAAAAAAAACACATTGGATCTAGAGTCCAGACTCTTGAAAACATTGACAAGAAAAAGGACTCTTGATTCAAGCAGATTTTAGCTTAAATCAAAAGGAAATCCGCTCAAATTAAGAGGTCTTGTTTTTGATTTAAGCTTAAATCTGATTGCATCAAGAGTATTTTTCTTGTCGATGTTTTTAAGAGTCTGGACTCTAGATCCAATGTGTTTTTTTTTCCAGTGTGCCTTTCCAATATACTCATTATTGTTAATTTTTAACACCGATTGCCCTGGGTGTGAGCACGTGTTCTAGCGTCATTTTATATTAGTTGACCAATGCCAAAATAATTTTGAGTGTATTTTCCGAAGTCAAATACATCTTCGCGATCTTCCTGATACGAGGCTTTAATTTTTTACCAGCTATAGAGTTCTTTCCTTCTTAGAGTTTTCGCATGCTCGAATTTAACTCTATCGATCCGTGAAGACAGCTCTTGAGCGCGCACTCGCATGAAAGTAGGGAGTAATAGCCAATTAATGAGCCTCTCAAACTTCATCGATCGGGTGCGGCGACCGAGTATGTCTCTATAAGAAGGATTCTATCGGAATTTTTCTCGTTGGTTTCCGGGAAATAAAAGCTGTTGCCTCCATCACCTGAAAAAATAGCATACACTAGAAAAAAAAAACACATTGGATCTAGAGTCCAGACTATTGAAAACATTGACAAGAAAAGGGACTCTTGAGTCAATCAGATTTAAGCTTAAATCAAAAGGAAATCCGCTCAAATTAAGAGGCTTGGTTCTTGATTTAAGCTTAAATCTGATTCGGTTTGATTCAATACTATGCCGGCTCTATTGAAAAGCAGGACTTCTAATACTTGTGTTCCTCGCCAGCAGGCAGATTGTTGAAATTGATAGAGACAAGAGAAGACATAGGGAGTATGGAGCGATCCTATTGGTTGAAGTGGGTGGTTCCTATGGATGATCTCAGGGAGAAAATGATAGACTAACTATACGGTCTCTCGTGGATTGCAGTTAGTTAGTCTATTGCCTTCCTCCTATGTCCATTGCAACCGCCCGCTTCCACCAATAGGATCCCTCCATGCCCTTTTTGTCTTCTTTGTCTATCAATTTCAACAATCAGTCCTCCGAAGAGGACGAAAGTGGCAAAACCACTTCGCGCAACTATTCGTCCTCTCATGTCGCGCAAATTGCTGTCCTGATATTTGAAGGCGCACCCGATAGAGTGAGCTGCACGCAGCGAGGAGAGGAACATTATCGTAACCTCTAAGATCATTCCAGTCGATTTGGAATTAGTCTTCCTGTATTCAGACCGAGTTTATCAGAAAGGAACCAACCTACATTTTCGAAAAAATTGAGTTAAGAATGTTTTTCAGTTTCACCAGCCGTAAATTTTCTTCTGCCAAAAACTGAAAGTCTGAAAAACAATATTTTGTTGTGAAAAGAGGGATTAAAGATTTATTCTTAACATTGAGCTTCATGCAGGAATAAAACTTCAAACTTCTTTTTCTCAGTTTCGACTTAATGTGGGTCGGTTCCTTTCTGATGAACTCGGTCCATTTTATCTTTTCGTCGGATCAATACGGAGAAGCCAAATGATTTCATATCCTCCTCTTAGTTGTGAAAGACCGTCTCACTCAGCCTCACTTACTACATACGGAGCAGAGGAAGAACGCCTTATGATCCCTCGGGTGTTGCCGAATTTACCCTCTATAAATACGAATTTTCCAAGTATCCTGAGGATGTTTTTCCGTGAAATTTTCAGCGACTTCCAAACACAATTTAATGCAGCATATGCACAAATTTCGAAGTAAAATATCCATAGCTTCTTCCGAATATTAATTATTCTATCAAGGGAGATTCGTATAAATAACTGCCGTGCTAAGGAAGAACGCCGTATGAACATTCGAGAGTTGCCAAATTTATTTCGATAAATTGTCAATTTTTGAGGAGAGCTCTGAATATTTTCTCTTGAAACTTTCAGGAACTTTAGGTGAAATTGCAAGCAAAAGCCTCTGAAAAATTGGAAAGAAAATATTCATAAGTTTACCAGGAAATTCGTGTTTTATCAAAGGAAATTTGGCAACACCTGGAGGTTCATACGGCGTTTTTCCTTAGCGCGGCAGATCAAGTCGCTCTGACGGCGTTCTTCCTCAATACTGAAGTGTATCGAATGGAGCTTCATTTTCGAGTCGGGAGTTTGGGAGGCCTCGTGGCTCATTAAGCCGCTTGTTTTGATGACTGGCTGGTATGTTTATAGTTCTCCCGAAGTTGGAACTCGCCGTCGGCTTCGGCTCCCCCGGTCGATAGGAACCGCGCCGACCCTCGGTAATCGAATAACTCATGATGATACTGCCATTGGCCGCAGCCGGTGGGAGTGTGGAGCGTGCCGGGTCGCCTCGGTCAGTTCCTTTGAGTCCAAGCTCGTGGCACGGTTTTTGGGCGGCGGCGCGGCGAAAAAAATGTCGTTTTTCCGGTGGACCCGCGGCGGGAATTCAAATGGGCCGCCGCACATCGGGCTCGGAACGACCGGACCGGGCCGGCAGTTTTCTCGCGCCGCACAGTGGGTTGAGTTAATTAGAGAGGTCGGACATGATATTTTTGACTACACTGGGAAAGAAAAGAAAAAGAAAAAAAAAAACACACACACATTGGATCTAGAGTCCAGACTCTTGAAAACATTGACAAGAAAAAATACTCTTGATTCAATCGGATTTGTGCTTAAATCTAAACGAAATCCGCTTAAATTAAGAGGCTTGGTTCTTGATTTAAGCTAGATTCTGATCGAACCAAGAGTACTTTTTCTTGTCGATGTTTCAAGAGTCTGGACTCAGATCCAATGTTTTTTTTTTTTTTTTTTTTTTTTGTTTAGTGTAAAACTAAGAATTTTGGTGTTTATGTCGTCACTTTTTAAATTCCAAGGGGTGTTTGGAGAAGAAAATCTCCTGAGGAAACCAATTGAGCCACTTTTAGAACCTCAAATTTCTGCATAAACGGAGTTAAAAGCGTTTAAAACTTCCACATTTTGTCCGACCTCTGAGACCTCTTTTCTCTAGAATTTCACCCTTTTTTAATATTTTCACCTTTAGGACCTACTCGTTTACTGTGAAGACGAATTAGAAGAATAAACACGCAAAGGTACTGGGCACCTCTTTAAAAATACCAGAGTCTCAGCATATCCTTGTTTGATTTCTCGATAGTATTTGCTTCCGTCTCTCTCTTTTATTTATACTGCTTTGGGAAGCAAGAAAATTGCAACTTTACGCATTCCCGTTTATAATTTCCTCCAAAAAGGCTCTGCTAATACAAAAGCGGCGAAAACTCACCCCTTCTTCCTCTCACAATCAGAACGACTGTCATGCCGTTAGAAACTCGTACAAAAAAATAAAGAGTTCCAAGGCGAACAGGTTTTCTCTTAACGGAGCGTTTTAATCAGAGAACAATGGGTGGACAAATAAATAAAATGAAACGTTTGAAATAAAATTGTACAACGATTGCCCCGGACGGCAATATCGATCTCAAGTCTTAAGTTGCTTCGATATCATCCCATTTTGTGAACTTGCAAGCAAATGAAGACCCCAAGTTACAAACATTTCCCACGCATAAAAATCGGCACTTTCCCAAAAGTGTCACGTCTCCCAGTTTTTCGATGCCAGAATGCCGAGACACGAAACATCAATGGATAATTGAAAGAATGACATCCTGAAATTGTAGTACCGTAGGCGCAGGGAGCCTTTTGTTTGGTGAAGACATTGTTTCTCTTCTTTAGGCCTTAGGTTTTTTTACCCCAATGCGTTCGGGATTTCGGCCCTTGAGTTGGTTCGATACCTGTTAAAGAGATTCCTAGAATTGTTGGGAGCCCAGCGGCGGATGTGAAAGTGATGCTGTCTTCTTCTCAATGACTCGCTGTTGCCGCAGTGAGTAAGAAAGACTCGAATCATTCCTAGATCTCTTTCGCGGTTTTTCAAAATGTGTGCCTCTACTTTATGTCATCGGAAGAAAATAGATAATTTGAGTGTCCCTCGTCCGAGGGACTTATCAATTTTCATCCTCCTGAAAATTTTACGGTGGTATTCATGGAATGGTTAAAATTTTTCTCTGGATCTCACAAAAAAAAATAGTGATATTCTCTCACCCTTAGGTGTTATAAAAAATCTGATAATAAAGCAAGGATCATTTTCAAATCACAGTACAGATTTATCTGTTTCTACTTGCTGAACCCGAAATTTCATCTGAGTCAGTATCTTTAAATGTTTGATAACAGAAATTAATTTAATTCTGTCATTTTTCACTTTCTTCGCCAGCATGAAGATGTTTGGGGTATGTTTGGTCTCCGCTTTGAATGTTTAGGCGTATGAATTTTTCGACAACTCGATGCAAATCCTATATTATAACGTATTTATTTGCTGAAAATCCACTCCAAACTGCGCCCGGGTAAATTTCGGAGATATTTTTTTTTTCACATTTTACTGCATTTTTTCGTCCAGTCGAGAAGATGAGGGTGGTTTTTTCGTTTAAAGAATCCGGAGGAAACCTGGTGGGAAGAAACATTATATCGCCTTCTTATTCACATGACAACCCTGGAAGGTACGTTCCTCGTGACACGCTGTGAAACATATTTCCCGGCCTAAATTCTGTCTTCTCACCACTTTTGTGTGTTGATCTAGCCGGCAATTATTGCACAGCGCAGAGAGCTACTCTAGGTGGTGTACTGGCCGAATGGCCACCCTTGGGTCTCCAGCGCCTTACCCCTCCCACAAATATTTTCTTAAGTCCGCGCCGCGCCGCCTCGCGCCCTCCTACCTCTCAGGATACATAAATCCTTCCCGTGACGCATGGCGTCACTAATGTTAATCATTTCGAGAGGTAGAGAGAAAAAAACAATCTCGACCAGCATGGGAATGGGTTTTCGCGGTCCGTTATTTGCAGAAATCTTCCAACCTTTCGAGGTAAAAGATCAGTAGATACCACTTAGTACTTCGTAATCGTGTCCCAAAAATTACCTGAACATCCCTGCTCTCCAAATAATTTTGGAATGCTATAGAGCGATTCTCCTTACATTTCAAAGGACCCTTAGAGAAAACCCTATTTTGCTACGGGAAATCGACCAAAATTCTTCTAAAAACACTTCTTCGATTCTGAAAATTTTCTCAGAAAGAACTGGGGTCTTTAAGTTTTTGCCGCCCCTAAGTCCTTAAAGTATTACACTGAAGTTTCTTTTAAAAATAATTAAGTTTCCGTAATTTGCCACCATTGTCTACGGCAAAACTTGATTCAAAAGTTTGCAATTTTTATAGTTTGTCCGAACAAATTTTTAGGAATTAAATCATGGTATTTCCTGTCAATCTGTGCAGATCGTTTGTAATACTTAAATGCCCTAACTGTTTCGTGTTTTTTAAATACTTACGAATTGCCTTTTTCTTTGTTTCAGAAGGGGGTGAACGATGTCTAGTGTTAGGTGTGGTTTGTCGTTGGATGTTAGAGATGGGAACAATGTCTCTACACCCATCGTCAAAATCGGTGAGTCATCAAGCAAATACATATAATATACATGTTTTTTAACCTAAGTTTGAGATGGCGAGTCCACTCTAACGAACCGACAAAGAAAAATCTGGTCCTCAGCCTAGGATTACATCGAATCATGCAGAATAGACAAACTCTCAATTTGGATTTTTAAAAAAAAATTGAGTATGAGTAGTTTTGAGCTTGAGCTCATAGTCGTATTTCTTTTGTGAAAAATTCTTAGTCAGGGAAAACTATTTTAATGTGAAATAAGGGTCAAAATAAATCTTTAACATTTAAATAAAACAGTAGTAATGGTGCTCTGGACTTCAGAATATGAAAGAAAAATGCAAGCACTGTGTCCCTGCTTACTTTTATATTTTCAATAGATGTCGTAAAATAGTCTTAATACTCGTTAAATACAGGTTTTATTCTACTTACTATGTTTAGTGGTTTCCCTCCTCGCTCAAAAATGACAGAAATATTGTCACAATTTGAGCAATACTTGATTGTGCTTTTGGATTTCCATTCTTCGTAGAAGATTTAAACAAAAGTGATGTTATTTGTCTTCCGCAAAAGCTATCTACCTTAGGAAATCTTGTCATTCTGCAAGTCATACTTTTCTCACGGCTTAAATTGTTGTGTTCTCATGTTGTTTTTCACAGATCATCCATATACAGATTCAATGATGATGACTCATCAGACACCCTCTCCATACCACTTACTGGACCATGAATATGGGCAAACTCCGCAGAGTCAAATCATGCAACGACCATTAACCGCTCCACCCCGTACTTTAGTAAGTATCAGAAAAATTCTATCCTTTTCCTCATGAGCAAACACACTTTTTTACTCCCTCTCTTTTTTGTCAAATGGAGGAGTGCAATTAATGGTTTGGAAATTAGTTGTGATGCGCAAGTTTTTAATACATTTAATTGTGCAATGGCGGGGCTTCAGGAAAGCTTATGATTCTTTTCAGACATGGGCTCATCATTGAAAGAAAACTTTAAAAAGTCATGGCTCAATGCGAGATATTTTATTGATAAAAATGTGTCTAATTATAGAATAAGAACTTAACCCAACAACTACATTGTAATAATAGATGACAGAAATGTTTGGTTACGGTTGGAGTGTTCTGAACTTCATACGACTTCAGTATCTTGTCTTAGAAAAATGCTGGGTGTGAAAATTAGGAGACAACAGGAAGCTCTCCATTTATGCGTTCGAAGTTTTCCTCCTTAAAAGTTTTAACTAGTTGTCAAGAAATTTGTGACTTTCAAGATATCCATTCACTGAAGAACTTGACGGATCCTAGAAAAATAATTGAACTCAAGTTAACGTAAAAGAAAATTACCTTAAGTTTAACCGATTAATAACATGTGCCATCATTTTCTATTTCCAGAATGTAAAAAGGAGACTAAATTTAGAATCGGAAAACGGTGATGAAGAATTTAAAGCTCCCAGGTCGAAAAGGCCTCGGTCCAACTCTACCTCTAGCAATCCTAGTCCTGCCAAAAAAGGTGAGAACGTTTGTTGTACAAATTTTTGTACAATGTATTTGTACAATGAACTTACTTATGGTATATTTTTACAAGTATGCAACTTTTGACTTCTCATGATTTGAAGTTTTGCATTTATTCAAGTATACATTTTTTGAACGTAAAAAATTAAGTTGTTCAATACTTAAGAGGGTAATAATATGATCTAAGGGCATGACATGAGAAAATTATTCATTTAATCCAAGAATTTTGGTCTAAATTTTGTTCATTTCAAGGGATAATGATCTGATATTTCTCATTGAAACATTATTCGCCAGCCAAGAGCTAGAAAAGAAAACCCTAAAAATTCTATGTCTGTACAAGCATACAGTTTGCTATGCTGCCAATACTAATTTCTTTTCACCTATCAAACGTTTTTACTCCAAATTATCTGCTTACGTTAGTGCCTTTTGGTAGGGTATGGTCAATTATATATTGAATTTTCTATTAAACGGTCATCAATTTTCATGATAATTCTAGAATTAATTTTCAGTTGTAATTTACTTAAATTTTCATGTCCTTAACTAGCCACAAGAAATCAGGATTTTTCCGTAAGCTCCAAGGTTGAAACCATAGCCCAACGCTTATTTTTTTTATTTTTATTTCATTAGTTAGCGATGCACATATTTTGTCAGTTGTTTGTTATTACCGATGAAACAAAACTTTGTTGCTCTTGGTCTATGCTCTATTATGATTAATGAAGTCATCTCCTGTAAGAAGTTAACAACTCGTACTTTTTGGATGTGTCATCAAGAGAGGTCAATGTATCAACTATCTCTCTCATGATACTTGCAATTTTTTTACATGCATTACCTTGTAATAATTTGTAAACTCATGCTTAAAGTTTGAATGTATTGTATTCTCAGGTCGAGCAAAAGATGGACCCACTCGATATGATACATCTTTAGGTCTTTTAACGAAGAAATTTATTGGATTGCTCCAAAGTTCACCTCAGGGTGTAGTAGATCTCAATGTGGCTTCTGAGTGCCTTGATGTTCAAAAGAGAAGAATCTATGACATAACAAATGTTTTAGAAGGCATCGGAATCTTAGAAAAAAAATCAAAAAATAATATTCAGTGGAAGTAAGTATTTATTTCTGTTCTTGATTTTTAACAACTCCATCAGGCGAATATACGTCATTTCTCCAAGGAATAAAGTCTATGATCCTCTAGTTTTTCAAAACATTCTCTACTAAAGTTTTACGAGAATTTACTCTTTTTCATCACTTTGAACTGAAACACTATCGTACAAGCAGATTGAGTTTTTTTCTTGGTGGTTGATTTTCTATTTTCCCAATCAAAAGTGTGATAAGAATAATCTTGTATTTTGTTCTAATTTATTTGAATCTTTCTCCTGCTCCACCGCTAAGAAACGCATCCTGTCCTTTCGTTTTGTGAATATTTAAAATGAATAAATACCTATCAATTCTGAAGGTTTCTGCCCTGTATTTTTCTATCTTTCAAATTTCTTGGTTTTCATGCATTGTTTCTAATGGACTTTTTCCTTTCCAGGGGTGGACAGGTCTCAGGAGACTCGTACAGTTTTCTCCAAAAGGATATAGATGCATTAGATGCAAAAGAAAGAGAACTGGACGAACTCATTAAAAATGCAGGTATGTTCTCAGTATTGTAGTAATATTTACCGGAGCATGTCTGCGGTCGTTATAAATGTGGAATACAACCCCCTACAGAGAAAGTTTCGGCATTCATGGGGTATGTCAACTTAGGGCATCTAAGATGTAGCGATAAATTTGAAATTCAGTCCAATATTTTCACATCGCATTTTCTGAAACCTATTTTGCTTGCTCACAAACCCAAATTCCTACTTTACTTAAAAATATCACATCAAAGCTTCATCTACGAGCTAGAGACCCCATTTTCTTGTGATTTGTAATGACCCAAATTCTGGCTAAAAATCCCAAAATTCTCCCTAAAAACCCCCAAAATTCTGGCCGTAAGGTCTCTATCTAGGTTCTGGGGTCTCCATACAAGACCCTTAAAATATGTGTCAAGTAATTAGAATGTCCATTAAAGACCTATTGCAAGTTTTAACATGAAAGGAAAAATAGCACTAATATATTTCACCTTATTTTATGAGGTTTATCAGATAACATGTGAGGTGAATGTTACAGAAGCATTCTAGTTGTAAGAGCATCATGCCTACAGTTTAATCTAGTATAAATTTTAATACATTAAATTTTAAGCATAGAATCAACCAGGAAATTAAATGAATAAATGAGTTTTCTCTTTTTATTTCAGAGTGCCAGCTACGTCAAATGAACGAGAACAAAAGGTATGCGTATATTACGTATCAAGACATCCATGCCATACCCGAAAATCAATCTCAGACTGTCATGGTTGTTAAAGCTCCTCCAGATGCTCACCTAGAAGTGCCTCAGCCTACGAATCCTAAAGTGAGTAACTATCTGTTTTAGTCGCTTCTATGTTCAATGAAAGCCCTCAAAGTGGAGGCCCAGTTCAAGAGGGGTGCAGATGGTTGCAAGAAAAAATAATGACCTTGGCCAGCTTGCATCCTTGAAAATTTGAGACACGATAAGTTTTCAAAATGGGAAGGCTTGGAACTTTCTGCATCCTTGCATAATGGAGAAGTTTTCCTGCTCTATAAGATAGTTCATCTCTTTTTACTGTCTTACTCTACAAGTAAGAAAGGAGCTAGATACTTCGCCAGGGTTGCTATTCATGGTCGATAAGTAACAGTGACATTTTTACCCCATATTTTAAGGTCTGGGAAAGAACAAGCACCAAACACTGAAAGAGAAGGAATTTTTCTTTGTCATACATGTCAGCAAAATTTAACAAAATTTTTTAAATCTTACAGGCTCTTCAAATGTACATGAAAAGTAGTACCAAGGAGATTGAAGTCTTCCTGTGTCCAGATCCTGTCACAGAAACGCCAACAAAAAGTGTCACACCACCCACCAGACATCAATTGTCTGCTGTATCATCGTCGCAGCAACAGCAAAAGCAGCAGCAATACCAGCACCAGCAGCCTTCATCAACCTCACAACTATCTCAGCAGCAGCGATCACAGCAGTCTAACGTATCTCAAGAACCATCTACATCCTCATCTGTAAACTCTAGAGTCTCTGTAAGTATTTTTTAGTTATTGTGCTGCTCTTGAGGAGTTGAATGAAAATTTTTTTATCTCCTCCAAACCCAGTGTGTAAATCTTTACCTTGTTACTTCAAGGAGTAGAAAAAAGTTAAGATTTTCTGAAACTAGATAAACCTGACACCAACAGCAATGTGCCATGTTGCGCCAAGCTGGTCCTTTGTGAGTGGCAATCTTTTCGCGCAATAGAAAGTATTTGTAATTTGTTGGAATATTTTTGCTGATTCCAATAAATTCTCATTATAATGAGTTCATTTGAGAGGTGCCATTAGTGTAACCCTGAGGATTCCAGTATAGTTCTTAGGAGCTACATTTTAAAACAATTTTCTGGGCATCAATAAACTTACCCAGAAATCAAGTTTAATGCTTCTTTTGGCTGAACTGATGGGTCCAGAAATCTTGTCTAAGTGGTCCATTCTGTTAATTAAAAATTACTGTCCCGTTGGAGCTAGCATCTTATGGTTGAAAATATAGTTGGTCAACAAATCACTTTTCTTGATTCACACTTCTCTGCTTTTTCAGGATCTCCTACCTCCTACTCTAGATATCACCCAATTGCACAATATGTTAATCAAAACCGAAGCGAAAGATGTTGACGCCTCGCCAGCAGTTTCCAGGTTGCGTAATGCTCTCATATCAGAGGCTGATGATTTCTACAATTCTCAGCTGCAAACAGAAGACCAACACAGTTCAGGTAAACATTTAGTACCTTTTTCCAATTACAGCCTCTTTGAGTGTCAGCTCAGTTTTTCAATCATGGCCTACTAGTGCTTGCCTTAACTTAACAACAGCTATTCTGCCCTTTTTTAAACTGCTTATCTTAAGTTTTTACTCTCCCTCCGTCTAGGGCACTAAATCCTTGCCCTTGTTGTGCTTACATGGTATGACACGAACATTGAGTTTCCCTTCTCCCCCCACAGCTTCAACATCAGGTTGAATGAAAAATGCTATGAAAATGAGTTTTAAAGGAATGCTCTATTCCTGAAAGGAACTTCTAGTCACACCATTAATTTTAGTCCATTCTCAAGGTTGCAATGAACTACCTAATAGCTTCTCAATACCGGAGGTGGTTTTCCTGAAATTGTGATTTTCCTCCAGTTCCATCCTACTTGATCTATTCTTACCTCAATTTGCAATGTAACAGTTTTACACCAGTTCTTTTTGCAATGCTCCATTCGCTTTCTCATGCAAGAACTCATGAATGATTATGGGCTCTTGTGAAAATGCAAAGATCTTGTGTCCAATTAAAATACTATGTTCAATTTTTCTGTTCATTAATGTGAAATCCTCAAATTGTTTTGCCTTTATTTGTTTAGCTTTACTTTTGTTTTTTTGTACTGTTTGCTTTGTTATTTTTGATGACCAAAGAAACTACAACTTCGGATCGTGGTAAAGTTCTTGAAAAACAGAAAAAATATACCAACATCTAAAGGCTACAAAAAAGCTGTTGCAACCTTTTTCCAAAGCTAAGAGGAGAGATGTTGAATTTCTAAAACCTCGCAGAATTAACTAAGGATGAATAACTTGGTCTTAGCCCATTCGCATGTGATGAGTAATGCGGCAACTATGCCAACAGCAAAACAATTTGTTTCTCTGTTAAAATACTTGCTTCATATTAAAAAAAAAATCAAAAAGATTCATTCAGGTTAGCAACAGAATACTCCAGAATGATATTTGGAACAATGTTAAGAAGCGCTATCTATCAAAAAGTCAGTGTACAAAGACAAAGTCAATCACTTAGTAACGTTGTGAGAAGTAGGTGTGCCAAAATATTTTTTTCTTAGGTGCACCATGACGAGCACACTCGTCTAAACATGCGAATGGGTTAAACGCATATAAATATCTTTTCAAAAAGACTGCTCTGAGTTTATTTTCCTCACGACTTCACCGTGGTGCTATCCTTTTTGTGTTCTTAATTGCTTTTTTTTTCTCCTTCTGAGCCTCTTTGTTTTTCATTTATTCTCCAGAACAAAACCATCATACTTTTCATTCTATGCCAAGTTCCGCCCAAATATTTCAGCACAAAATCGTGTTCTCGGTCATTTGGAATGTTACAATGAAGAATGGAATCAAATTACATATAGATCGAGATTACATCGATAACCTAAAAAGGCGCTTCTTGCAAACAAGCAAGCTATCAGTGGCATCAATGACTGCTTAGTTTCTTTGTAATTTGATTCCGTCACAAAAGCCTCAAATTACAAAGTTATGAAAAAAGGACTTAGATGTTTGAGTTAGCTTTATTATTATTACTGTCCAGTTTTAAACTTAATAGAGATCATGTAGAAATCTAGGATTTTGCCTGTATTTAGATGAGGAGTCAGAGAATCTTTTTTAGTCATTTTTTATAAACTGATATGTTTATCATGTGCTGGACAATTCAGAAAAAGGGCATGTATCGATGGCTGAAGTGAAAAACCATGTACCTCCACTGCAGTGTTTCTAAATTTCTGTCCCATTCAATTTTTCCAAAAAGAACTAAGCTAACTTCGTAGTATGAAATTAAACTGAATATTCTGCTATCAGAAAAGAAAAGTTACAGAACTTTCCAAGAAATTATGTTGACAAGTCTTCTGGAAAAAAAACAAGTATTAAAGGAAGTCTGCTACATTGCAAATGGAGATGCATTGTCTTGCAGTTTGGTCATTAATGTGCACCGGATGTTGCTAAGATTGTGTAGCTTTCAATTTGTTTTCATAACAATCAGAAACATTTATTTTTGCCTATACAGTGGTTATCCTTTCAAATTTTCTAATTTTCAAGGCAATTTTCCAAAATATTTTAAGTAAATTGAAGTGAAATTTTATCATGGTAGAAAAAGGTAAAGTCGCTCCATCTCTACACAGTCCTTGTTCTGAATGGTCTTTCGCCATTTCCAAAAATCCTATGAACTATCAGAAAGTGGGGTTAAAGTGAGCCAGAAATATAAGCAATCAAGAGATGTGTTTTATGACAGAAGACTCTTTGTGTCATCTCCTTCTCAGGTTGTAAATATGTGCTGCTTCCTTTTATGATCATAAGAACTGAAGGACTAAGGAATCTTTGTTAAGAAGTCTACTTCACTCTTTTCTTTTTCGATCATCACTGTTCAGCCAGATATCTGTACAGTTTGTATTGTGTTAAAGGAAGTTTTTCATCTTGACCTGATTTGGGCGCCATATTCATCTACCAAAGTGTAGCTAAATGAAAGATAACCTTCTCTCACACAAATATCTCCTTAGTTACTTCAGTTTAAAGATGGAAAAATTGACTCTGATGTTTATATTTTAGTTTCTTTGGAGTTAAAGAGCAAAAATAAGTTTTTTTAGTTTTTTTCTCTCTTTTTGTTTGATGTCTCCTCATGATCCAATCATGATCGATGTCTTTAATTTTGCAGAAAATTTAGAATGTTTGCCCCCCATTTAGTTTTATAATTTAACATAACTGGGTAGTAAAAATTTGTATTGTGGCTTGTAAAAACTTAACACGTAAGTCACAGATGAATGAATATTATTTTTACATAGTTTTTTTTCACTATAAAATTATCAAATTTGTGGTGTTCCATAAGAACTCTTATGTACATATGACCATAATGTTACCAATTAATTGGTATAATTTCCTTCAACTGTAAAAATGACACCATCATGCTCATAGCCACTACAGAATTAGTTTTTATAGAATGACACTAGTTCGACAATTTTAAGCATAACTTTTTCTCATTGTAGATGGCCCTCTGATAATAGTTTTTTACCAATCATAATGAAAAAAGTTGCCCATCTCAACCCAATCAAAGTTATTATCTTGCATTTATAGACCTGCATACCAGTCAGTGACAGAAATGGTGTAGCAGCTTAAAAATTGAAATATATCTTTGTTTCCTCATTTTTTTTGCACCTATACAATATCGAACGGAGCTACGTTTGCAGTATGAGTTTGAAACGTTGCGTGCTCTTTGTCTAAGTTCATTCTTGGAGGAGAATTGGTCGCACTAAAACGATCATTGATGAGTGAAAATTGCTTGGTCTGCCTAGAGGACTAGACTAAGCTGGATTCTGTGCTTGCTGCAGTCTATTTCACATGTAGCACCATGGAATTCAGCTTAGGTTAGTTTTCTTACCCTGCTTAGCCTAACAGCTTCATCTACCTGCCTCTCCTGCTGAACCCTGGATTATTTTTGTTCATAATTGTTTCATGTGTTTCGTTTTGATTTTGTTTGTTTGTTTTGCCCCCTCATTTCCATTTTTCCTGTTCATGCTCTTCAATGCAGCAGTATCTCGGAACATTACATTTTCTTGCAGCATAAAATTTTAAGATGATTCTGTGCCTCCAGAATTGACTTGTTGACAAAACATTAGAAGTAGTCTTTAACTTGACTCCTGTGTAAATAAGGGACTAAATTTACCGTTTTAAAACCTTGTTACTCACCAGAGGATTAAACAGCTTATCCAGAAATCCTGAAATAGATTTGATGCCAAATTGATATTTTCTAGACTAAAAATGACTCATCAAATCCATACTGATTGACCCTTTTTAAAAAAATGTAAGTGTTAAATCTGGCGAAATTGAAGGACTTCTTTCAATGAAGACCAGCATTTAAAATTTCTCATCATTCTGTCAAATTTTCTTCATGTTTACCTTTTATTTTAATCCTCTCTCATAGTTTTAGATGTGAATTAATGTGCCACTGCTTTTTTATCAAAACTTAAATTCTGGTCTTGCTTGAACACTCCTTTACAAGGATTTTTTCAATTAGATATAGTAGGTTATATCCTTAGTATACTTCTCATGTTCATGATTTTTTTGTAAAATGTATGAAGTGAGATATTAACACTATTTTTGTGTAGTAATAAATAAGAATGTGTAAGAAAGAAACATTCTCTCCAAATCACATGCATTTGCCAATTTGTTTCAAAAACTCACCAGGAAAAAAACTCTCACAATCATGGGCAATTTAAATATTGGAACACTTGCTGAACAAGTTTACTATGCATATTGCACCCGCACCCTATAATTCGATACTAAATCAGATGATAAATATGCCAAAGGTGCTTACTCTAATGACTTACTGGCTGATGCGTTTTGCCCCCACAGGCATCTTCAGAGCTTATTTATGAATCCTTTATAAAACTTTTCCACTTGTTGTGGTTGTTAATCCGTAAAAACTAGATTTCAAATTGTTCATTTCAATGCGTAGTAATATTCACATTACTAGCTTGTAATCGCGTATGGCGGCAACTGATTTTTCTTAGTTTTTAGACTGATAACTGAGTTCTGAAGATGCCCAAAGGGACGAAATGCATTAGCCAGTAAAATATTTAAGTAGGTGCATTTGGCATATTTATCATCTTATTTTGTACTTGCACTAATGCAAGAATGCTAACAATTTTCGCTTCTGCTCAGTTTTGAACTATGATTTCTCTTTCATTATAAGTATGGTTGCTGAGGCGCTTCAATGTTATTGTTGCATTTTCCCCCTTTTGTATGAAATAATTTTATCCTTTCATATCATATTACCTTCGTTCAGTACCATTATTTTATTATGAACTTTGAAAGAAAGAAAGAAAAAAAAAAAAAACAGAAAAAAATTCTGTGAAGAGAAGATAAATTTTTCTTTTAGGTCTAGTGCATTTTGCTTGAAATCAAGTGTCCGTTCATTCAAAATTCTATTAGGAGAATACTTAGCTCATTTATCGCAAATTTACTTGTCATCAGTCATAACTTTTTTCGTTCTTCCCTAGAATGTGTATGAAGAATGAATCTAGTATTTGAATGTAATATTTTCAGTTTCTGTTATTTTTACTGTGCTTAGCAAAGAAGCAAGGTTTTTATAGAAATGGCAGGTTAGGGCGGTCATCAGTCAGCAACTGACAGATGCATGTTAATTTATAGATAAAATCCTGTTGACCAATAAATTACCACTGGTCCTCTGGAAACCATGATTCCTTCCTTGTTAATATAGCTCATTTTATCTGGGTGCCTAATGGAGAATTTGCACGCAATTTTTTTATTGCTTCATCTGAAAGTGCCTAATGAGCTGAGTTCGCAACATTTTTCATAATTTTTTTCTGACATGGGAAATTGGAGAAAAATTGATTTAAAAGTGAGAAAATGCGCCGCCTTGTGACGTCATCTGGCGGCATTTCCCATTTAAACGCATGTATTTTAGCAGAATCGGTTATTTTGTCATATCTCCTCTAATAATTGCTCATTTTATGAATCAAGGGTATCTTCGTGTTCAGTTCACTCAGAGGATTCCACTTAAACAGGAAATTCATCAAATTTCAGACCCTTGCAAATTCTCCATTGTACTGATTTCAATTAGGCGGACTTTCAGTGAAACTTGGCTCATTCCTTGTTGACATAGGTAGTTCATTTCAACGGTGGCGTAAACTTAAAATAATTTCCTCAAGCATTTATTGTTGCTATAATTTATCTCATTTTATTTTTCCTCTTCTTACATCAAAATTTCATTTTCTTAGCAACCCTAGTATGATTTATAGTAGAATCCGAGAAAACAACTTTTGGGGCCTTCTTTTTTCGAGGGACTTCTCCAAAAAAAGGTAAGAGTTTTAAGGTTTACCAGGATGGTGGGGGACGTTTGGATCACCCCATATACATCTGCTATTACCGTTTCACGAATTTTTCTTTACTTTTTTCATTTATTTTGCTTATCTTAATAGTTTCCATTTTCATTTACAGAAGGAGAAGTCTTTGATATGACTGGACCGGTAACAAATCTGAATGGAGAACCTTTCCTACCGTTCGAGCCTCCTCTCTCCGAGTCTGATTATGCTTTCAGCCTGGACAACGGTGAAGGTCTGGGAGATCTTTTTGGGTTTGCTTTCTAGTTCAAACGCTAAAAATTGGCCCATATATCAGACCAAACTCAGGAGCATTGTGCGTAGTTATATAGATATTCTCATCTTTTTTTTCTGTCTTTTCTTTCACTATCAAATCATATTTTAATCGATTAGTTCATCATCAGCAGGTGATTTATTAATCGTAGCTAGCTCATTTCCTTGTGTTGTCGTCAATTTTTTTTTCCTTTTTTTTCGTTGTGGATAATTTGTATTCTTAAAATGTTTAAGAAAAATATGTATAGACTGAAAATGAAGAATTTTGTGGTTGTCCACAAATACTTTTAACGTTAAATTATGACTGTACATATGTAAATTTCACCATGTACTTTTAAATACGTTCTTCTCAACACATTACTCTGTATAATTTGTATAAAGATAAAGTATTTATTTGATCAGTCAACAAAAGAAAGAACTAAGTTTTTGATTTTCTGCTTCATGGTGTAAAACTTATTATTTTACCCAGTTTTCTCAGTCGATGATTTGAGCAAAATTTTGCTGACCTCGGCTCATCATGAAGTATCCAAATTTTAAATAAAAAATTCCAAGATTTTACATCTTAACCGTGATGTAATCTTGCTTTAGTCAAATTTATCAAACTGTATTAACATTTTAGTCAAAAAATTTATTTTTTACTTTTTAACCAAAACTGGCTATCAAACTTTCTATACCTTCTCTGGCTTTGTCACAGAATATCAACATCACCATTTTATCCTTGACTTCTATCACGCCAAATCCCAAGTTCTCTCTTTTTCAATATACTTTACTTAAAAGAAAAATAGTGCATTATTTATTCAGAAGATAATACAGTGTAATCTGAAAGTCCTGCACCATTCAGATAACTTTTTTGCCGATGTAGCTATCAAGTTGTTCCTGTGATGTATCACAATGTAGGGGTTGTCATTTAAGAAACGTGATTTAAGATCTATGCCGCCCCCCCCCCCCCAGGGGCTTTTTGAGAAGAGCCGAAAAGTAGCTCCTTATGGTCCGAATACACTCATAAAGTCTCAACTCAGTAGTTTCGTCAGCAAAAAGGTTATCAGGGTGGTGCAAAACTTATGTTTCACATTGAATAAGTTACTTCTGAACCACAAAAGAAATGCTGGAATTTTTTTAGGAATTTCAGTTGTTCCTATTGATGAGAATATTGGTACCTTAAATAAGAGGATAATAATAGGCGCAGCTCTTTGTAAACCGGCAAGGAAGAGAGAAGATCTGGTAATTTCCAATCCATCCATGTGATGACATAATTTAGTAGTCTTGTGGCTAAATTGGAATTTTTTGAGAGGACAATGAATGGACATTATAGCTTAGATTTTTTACGAAAAAATCCTCAAATTTTGCATAATTATCAAAGGGAATTTCAAATCATAATGTTGACACGTTTTCCAATTCCAAAATAAAAAGTGTGCAGCAATTTTAAAGATGCAATTGAAAAATTCTTTTTAAGAGCTAAGCCATCGCATTTTATTTTAAGTCGCTACCTCAAAATGTTTCAGTATCATAAAGTGTCTAGTTGCTATCCCTAGAATGTTGAAGAATATATACTAGTCATGATTGTATCGAGGCTTACTTTGATTGCCTTATGTCATCCAACAACAATCCATTATCGTCCAACCCAACTTTAATGACAAAAACGTTCTGTGAATTTTAAATTATTTAGTGTGATTAACTGTCATTACTTAGTCTTGAACCAGTTTAAAGTAAGACTCTGATTTTTGAATCAATTGCATTCTTAATCTATTTTAATGCTTTTCCGTATTCCAAATATAATGATCGCACTACCCTCAAAAATTTTAGCACAGGAGCATAAAGGTGCAGTAACGGAAAATAGTTAGATTCACAAGTCAACAAAGTTTAAGACATTGATGCATCTTACTTTAATTTATTCATCAACTAAGCGTAACTGAAAGTCTTATGACTTGTTAAAATCTGACGAGTGTTCAGCAAATGAAAAACTAGAATTTTGCAACTTATTTGAAAACTATTCAAGTGTTTTATTACACTAGTAGCATTCATGGCTACAGAGGGTTTCTCATGTCTTCTTTATTAATTTGTATTACATACAAATCACTCAAATTATTCTTCAACATTCTTAGGGAACCTAATGTAAGGAGAGTAGCAATATAGGCCAAATAGGCGAATATTGGGAACCCTTCCTCCTTATTTAAATTTTCACCTCCCCTAAATCCGGCAATTCTTGCAGGCATTTAAATTTGAATCTGCATATTTCTTGGAACTAATGATCTTTTGGCAGATGCTGGACATTACTAATGAAGGAAAGTTGCTGAAATGTGAAATTAAGGATAGGTTTCTTTAGGAAACGCTCGTTCATTATTATGCTGAGATTTTTTATCAATCGCATTCTTCAATCAGAATGAAACCAACTTTGAAATTTTCGTCATAAGCTCTTAAATTATTTATATCAAAAGATCACTGGTTGGAGATGTTTGGAGGGTAATGTTGATGCAAACTTTATTATACTTTGGACCATGCACTTTCAAATTTTAATACATATCTGCAAGAATTGCCAGCAACCCAGTTTGGAAACTTGTGAATTACATGTAGAATTTAAAGTCATGTAGACGTGATTAAACTGGACTAGACACTATTTTCAAACAGTCCTAAGCATTGTACCGAATTTATGGATTTTAATTTCTATTTTCCAACAGAATCCTCTTGCCAATTTTCAGGCCAGCTTAAAAATGTCGCTCATCAACATCTCTTGTGAATTCACCATCAAATGTTGGCAATATGTAGACTTTCTAAAATGAGGTATATTGGTAAAAAGAGGATGGCTCTGCTTTGTAATCCTCTCCTTACTTTTTAACGTATCTGTATTAAGTCTAATGACTTAGCATCTAAATATTTATAAATTGGTATGAAGACATTACTTGTCAGCTGCCTTTTAGATCATCTGTCAAGAGGTACAGTACCTCACATTTTCTGCCTCCCTTAGTTATAAATCCATCTGTGGAACAGAATTATTTGGCACTATAATAATCTTCTTTTTAAAGGGTAAAAGTGGACTTTGAAATAGAGATGTAATATTGCACCAAATTATACTATTTTAGTATTTCTTTCTTATTTCAGGCGTAGTGTTTAAATTTATCTTTATATCCTCTGTACCTGACACTTATTTGTATCCAAAGAGCAAAAAGAAAAAAAAATAAATGTGTGCATATATTATGATTAACCTGTTTGTAAAAAGTATTTAATTAATTTACAGCTCTTAAGTTTTCATCAAAAATTCATTTCTTCAATGCACTGAAATAAGAATGTTCGCCAGAAAAACGATCATTCTTTGTTCCGCCTTAGCTTTTTTTAAGTTTTCTTTGAAATGTACAGGCTTTTTTTGAGTAATTCATTTTCTTCTCTTTAGCATGCTAGATATATCTGCATACTCAAATTTTATTTCACCTGACCCATCATACTTACTCGACAGACTGGTTGACCCTTTACAAATGATTAATTATTTACAGTTTTCAGATGACATGATACTTTTTTTCATTGACTGCTGCGTGTCTTATTTTTGAAAAAGTATGTGCTCAATCAATGCGATATGATGTATCAGAGGAAAATTTACATTTTAATTAGGAGGACTGAGCTTGTAGATTGACGCACCCAATGTAAAATCAAACATCAAAATACAGTGTTTAGGAGTAAATCAAAAGTAACTAATCTCTCTATTAAGTGGCTTGTTTTTGACAACCATTAGTACCCATTGCATAAAAATACTAACTGAAATAATATTCATCCAGTCAAACATACCTATCACTGAAAATATTTTAACCTCAGCAACTAATTCTCCTTGGAATGAGACCTGGAATTTCATTTTTCTCTTGGTCACTTTTTTGTCTTGTAAAATGAGTGCTTCTCTGACTTAGAATTTTGGAATTTTATGGAGGATGGGGGAAGTAAAGCCTTTATGCTCTCAACCACTAATTAAGTAATGATGGGCCTGCAAATCTCTACTCTCCTCTTTTGGAATTTTTTTATTTCATGTTTAAGTATCTTGATCCCTCTCTTGCTCCTCAGGCAAATAAACCGTTCCAAAACAGTAATGCAGTTCTGGGTTTTGGATTCATCTTAAAGATTCACACTCCCCCCTCCTCGACTGTTTTTCTCCCTTGAATTGAACTACTTTTTAGTGTAGAATCTCTTACCTTTACCTGTCAGTCTTTACTTTTGCCCTCGTAAGCATCAAGTCCTTGATTTGCGTAGATCGAAGGCCAGATAGTTGATGTTACACGTACCATCAAAAATGGAAATTTTGACTTGTCAAACAATGAGTGAACCTTCATTGTGAATTTCTTGCAAAATTTTTCCATGCCATAATTTAAGCTCTCCCTCAAAAAATGAAAACTTCTGCTAAATCATGACCAGTCCTTGAAAGTGACTTCAATTTCCTAGTTACCTTTCTTAAATTTTTGAACCTGAGTGCAATTTCAACACAGAGTTGATGAAAATATCTTGTAAATAATTATTTTGACTTTTATTAAAGCATTCAAATTGTATTGATTTTTGATAGATCGATTCTAGAAACATGTTAAAGAGCTCTCACTCCAGATTTTAGCCCAAGATGGGTCTCAAAATAACTACATCTTGCAAACTTACGAACTAAAGCGAAGAAAAGAGGAACATTGAGGTGTTCATTTCAATGAATCTCAATTTACTCTTTGCTAGTTTATTTTCAGGTTGAGCCGCAGATTATAAATGATTCAGTTTCATCCATTTCTTGGTCTTCTCATAGTCTCTTTTGGTTTAACTACCCATCTAAAACTTCCCTTTTTATAAATAGGTATATTTAAAGGAATAAAGATATAACGAAGGACTTGCCCTGCAGGATGAACCATCGGTAAAATTTTTCTCCTCAAGTCCAAGGGAAAGATGTTGTCATATCTTGAAGTTAAGGTTGAGTGTAGATGATCCATATCTTGTAAAATTTGTCCAAAATTCATACATAAGGTAACTGCACCAGTACCCGGAATGGTACCAGTATCCGGAACGTCGCTCAGTTTTTCGTAAAAAATAAGCGGTAGGTACATCAGTGCAAAAAGGGCATCAGGTTTTCACAAATTACACTCAGAGGGCGCCACCTTGCAATAAGTGTGATGGTCGTGCGCTCCTTTTATTATCTGTACCATGCTTCTATAGTGACGTATTCACAGAACGAACCGCTCTGTGAATACGTCACTATAGAAGCATGGTACAGATAATAAAAGGAGCGCACGACCATCACACTTATTGCAAGGTGGCGCCCTCTGAGTGTAATTTGTGAAAACCTGATGCCCTTTTTGCACTGATGTACCTACCGCTTATTTTTTACGAAAAACTGAGCGACGTTCTGGATACTGGTACCATTCCGGGTACTGGTGCCTTAATGGAGTTCAATGCAACAATATTCAAAATCCACTCAATAATTATGTGGCCATGGAGCATGGAGTTCACATAGTTGTAGTAATAATTGTGTGAGCCATAGTCAATATTTGATTAGTGAGTCTGTAGACTTCCGCGCAAGGGCTGGTGGCTATTCAGTCTGAAACTAAAGATGAGTGCAACTGTGGACCACCTGTGACAATGGATTACTAGATAAGGTGCTACTTCAAGCAATATAATGTATGTTCTCTCATCAAAATTTCATGTAGAACATGATTCGAGTAGCAAAAATTGTTGAAAGTAACTCTTAACCAATATATTAACGTTTTCTGATGCATAAATTTTAACTTCCGGCACATTCATCAGAATGCCTAAATTCGTGCCTTGTCTATTGGTTCATTGATTATCAACTGTGGTCTTCACCAGTCAGCCCTCGATAGTCTCAAGATTCTATAGTTCATATGGAATATCTGTTCGCTTACTTGATCATGATTTTTATGTTCTTTGTAATGTTTTTCTTCTCACTTGCTACTAATTTTATGGAAAATCCTCTCTTGATCAAGAGCAATATTTCCTCTTCAGCAAGTATTTTGCTGTATTTATAAAGTAGCATTTTAAGAATGAACTCATGAACAAAACAAGAGTGAACGTGGAATGTACATCCTACCATTTCAGAGTGTAATCTTGATTTTACAAAAATACTGCCTTTAATGATGTAATAACTTAATTTCATCCCAGGACGAGCGTGACTGAACGCTCAGGACTGAAATCTGCACGTGGGTCATTAACCTTTCGTTATTATTTTACATGTAAAATCAGTCCCTTATTCGTCGCTCTCCTGACATAGGGGCGTAACTATGTTCAGCAATGAACCCTGTTGTTCATACAATTCAATGCTTTTCCGGGCTCATCTCAATGTGCAGTTATGTCTTTATGTCAGTCAAGGGACGAATTAAATGTGCTGTTGCTGAAGTCTAAACTTACAGAATGCTATGATACCAAACTTTATAAATTCATCAGGATTTGATTCAACTCTTGAGACCTACAACTTTGATTTAGATGTATAGTACTGCTCATCAATTCTAATCATATTGGTGTTTTGAGTGTTGAACTTTTTTTCCTCTTGTCTTTTACAGTTTCAATTCATGTATAATTTGTCTAGTAGTTTTTACTTAATTGTTCTGACGCTATTGGTTTTTCTCAGACTCCTATGTCCGTACTATGCCAGTTCTTCATTTCTGGTCATTCATTATTGCAGTAAGTGCATTGAAAAAGTTAAATCACTATTACTTTATTCTGATTAAAATGATTCCAGTTTTTCTGTAAAATGTTTTAACTTTATGGTTTCTCTGAGCCGAAAAAATTTACCAAATTACATAAGTTTAAAATTCAGTTTGTTTTTTTTTTTTTTTTGTTAGTCATCTTTTTTGGTTTTATTTTCCATTTAGCTACTGTTTTAAAATTGAATAAAAATTGATTATTAAAAAAAAAAAATTGATAAACCATAACCTTCAATAGAAACATCCAGTTCAACCAAAGGTTGAACTTCTGAAATTGACACAGCCACGCAGGTTATACTGATCTTATCACATGCAAACCTCAGGGCACTTTACTGTTGACTTCTTGATTGCAATGAAAATTTCAGCTGTAGTTCTTACATCTCACAATTCGCTAATTATTTACTCCTTTGCAAGTAGCACTAATCAATTCACTATCCAGCATTGCCATTCAACTTGAAAATAGCAATAAAACGGCAATGTCATCTTTGATCAGAGGCTGTCATAACATATGCAACTCTAAATTTCGGATTTTTCGGCGCCAGGGGTGATATTAATATACATCTCTCATCCCTACAAATTTCCTCATAATTCGGTAAATTTTTTTCCTCCGCAAGCTTTTTCGAACATGCTTTATTGCTCCATTTCATTGGATATTTACCTTGGAAAACTACTTTTAATTATTGTCCGTGTTGATATCCTAGACTTTTTCTTTTCTCTCATGACCCAAGAGAATTCATCAAAATAGCACTGTACTTCCATCAATTTTATATCTCGAAAAATCAAAAAAGGAAATTCCAGTTTTCTGGAGCCAAGGGTTTTTCGACTTTTAATTCATAGGACACAGCTCATCTGAATGGCTGCGGCAATGTGCCATAGTTTACCTCACACAATTGACTAACTCCAACTTATCCATAAGTATAACACTGTAATTATTTCCGTCTTTATCCGGCTTTGGACTTCCACACTTTGATGATACTAATACATACTCTTTGAGTACTTCGACAGAATACACTTGTCTTAAAATTGGACCTATCTCTCAAGTTTATCTAATGATCCCATTCAAGGAATGTGGTGTTTTGTAAGTGTCACTTTCCTTGATGGTTATTGTCTACAAAGTACCATGAACAAGCAAGGAATTTGAGATCGTTGCTTTGATAGTTTCTCTGAAATACTCTCCGTTATAATCTCATTTTTAGTATTGTGAAGGAATGTAAAATTTCCAATTCTTGATTTGCCACAACTTGCGACATATTCATTTGATCATTGCTGTCTTGCAAGGCTTATTGGCTCCTTCGCTGAAGAACTTCTTAATTTATTGTAACTCGCAAACCATTCTCCTGAAAATTTTTGTCAGTATAAATTTTTGTAAAGTTGAATGGTATTACGAGAATTATTCCTTCTTTATTTATTTTTTTTCTTGGAAGTTATCAAAATTTTTAGTTATAAATTTAGGAAACTTACAGGGCTTCTGGAAAGTCGCAAATTAGTTCCCCTTTTTTTCATGTTATCTTCCCCAGATGAGATGAAACTGTCATGAATGGTATTTCCGTGCAAATTTACCAAACAAAATTTATCAGTCATTATCCTATCTGTATTCCATCTCCAGTGGATTATGTTTTTGCAATTGGTATCAGCCCCCTTGTGTGACATAATAAGATCTGGTTGAGTCGATTTTCATATGAATGATTGGCTCCCCAGAGCGATTCTGTTTGAGTGTGCTGTATACTATAATTTTATGTGTGTAGACGAGTTTATATACAATTTAAATTTAAGTATTTATAAAATATATTTTTATTTATTTGAATACAATTTTTTATGTATTTTCTGTATGGTGAAGAAAAGAAAAGAAAGCTTATTGAAAATTCTTGTTATAAATAAAATCAATCTTATTTAATTATATTTTTGGACTTCCATCATTTTTCTTTGCTTTAGGACTCCTCTTCCCCCACCTAATTCAAGTAAATAGCCAGCAAAGTCATACAAATTCCTCTGAGGTAGAAATTGCTCAAGCTTCAGAAAAATAATCTGAGGAGCCTTTACGTACAACTGAGACATCACTTTGATTTTTAATGTGTTTCTCCTGGCCTGGTTGAGTCGAAGTTTTTCAGCATTAATATAATAAAACAATTATATGCTTCTACTAAAATAAAAAGTGAACAGAAATTTAGAAATGAACTTATTCTTTGATTTAAGAGCCAATAAAAATAATGTTGCTAATCCATAGTTCTCCTTATTGAAAATTTGTCCAGTGCCTTTTACAAAAGAGGACTTTCGTGAATTTACTTTGATGAACTCTTGCCAAAGAAATCAAACATCTTTTGGCTCAGTGGAATACTAACTGAGCTTTAATTAGTTCATTCAAGATCAAGTTTTATATATGTTAACTTGAGTAAGTTTACTTATGAAAACACTAATATCAGCTCCCTTTTCAAGCATCTCATTCCCATAGGTATTGCAAAAATAATGAGATTAACCACCTGCGATTTATTTCTTATCAGGGAAACATCTAGGAATTAAGTTGATCCACCCATCCTTCCTTAGTGCAAAAAATAAGGACCTTTTGTTAGGTAATCGGAGGGATAACTGATGCTCCAAACCACAGAAAACCGCATCTATAAAGGAATAACAAAATTAACAAATGTAAACTAGCAGAAAACATGGACACATTTTCACAAAAAGTTTTGTACACTTCAAAATTAATCTTTAACTTTTTAGCTTTTTTTCTCATTTTTGTGTGTATATTTTGACCTTTGCTTCATCGTCACGGACTGCTGTGTGAAAATTTCTACAGGGTGATCCAAAAGTCCCTTCCACCCCCTCTAACTTTTTACCTAATTGAGGTAAAGATTTGAAACTTGGGGGATGTTCCTGGGTTAAAGGGAGCTACTTTTTGGGCCCCCCTAAAATTTTCAGAGGGGGGGGGATAACGGACCCCAACTTTTAATTTTCAAATGGGAAGACCCCCTTTGTGATAGCTCGTTCGAAAGAGCATAAAAAAAGAAAACTTTTCGCTCAAACTCGAAGTCAATATCCCAAACCGTTTCAAAATGGCGGCCGGTTAAAGTTCAAAATGGCCGAAAATTCACACCGGTTATTTGTCGATGGATTTACGGGAAAATCGGTAGCTAGTGGTATTTTGACACGAGAAAAACGAATTCAACGATAGATGTTCAAAGACCCGAAATTTCTAAAATGACCGCCGGTTAAGTTCAAAATGACCGAAAATTGGTTTTTTTAGAAAACCATTTTTAGTTTTAGATTTTACCGCCCCCTTCTCATTCGTTTTGAAACTCGATAAAAACCATCAAATGAACGTGTTAGCGGGGGAGGAGTGCATAAGACGCATTTACTCGTGTTGAACACATTTTTTGGGTAGGCCCTGTCAACACTACTAGCAAAAGTTCACGGAACTTTGCGCGAAAGTCAAGTTCCGTAAACCTACCTCTGTGTGGACAAGGCCTTCCATTCATGAGAAATGAACGAAAAAATTATGAAAGAACTAACATAAATGTGGATCAATGATTTTAACTTCCGCCGCCGCGCCGCGCAGACCGCACCGTGTTTGGCGCAATGCGTGAAGTATTCCGACAGTCTTGTAGGCGCTATGCGTTTCACGCCGACCGCTGCTGAACGCACTGTGTTGGACTGGACGCAACGCAACGTGTGAAGTATTCACGCAGTCTTGTAGGCGCTAATATGTGTTAAATGCCGATCGCCGCGCCGAGGGCTTCTCCTTTTGATCTGAAGTCCTCGTCATCATTTCCAGGCCAAATTGCGTGTTTGGTCTCTCTCTTAACGCGACTTATTGAAGGTGCTGTGTCACTAAGAGACGACACAATTAGAAATTACTATACGCTCAGGAAATGAGAGATTTTGTCGTCTTTTCTCGTTTGTAATTTTGTTTTTATAAATCCGATTTTTTTTTTATACCTACTCTTTAAAAAATTGCACATTTTTGCCGCCCCGTAGATTTGCCGCCATAGGCTGCGGCCCATGTGGCTTCCCCCTTAATTCGGCCCTGATACCAATAGGTTCACAACACCGTTTATCGGTTCGATAAAAGGTAATGGAGTGACGCCATTGTGATGGTTTATAATTCTCAGATATTTGGACCGCGTTAAACAGAAAGGAACCAAGCCACATCAACTGTTGCCAAATTTAATCGGGCAATTTAATTTTTTACATGCAAACGGTTGTGCGGATTTTCGTGCAAATTTCAGTGAAAATTCTCCATGGTACGAAGCAAATTCCTTAAAATTCTCAAAGAAATCCGAACAAACGTTCTCTCGTAAAAAATATAATTGCCCAGTTAAACTTGGCAATGGCTGATGTGGCTTGGTTCCTTTCTGTTAAACTCGGTTCATTTGATTCGCTTTATATGATTGCGCTTCTCTAGACTGTTTTGCCTATGTTATGTTGAAACTGAAGGGGAACATTAAGTGGCCGATCACATCGTTTCATCGTTTATTAGTTCAGTCAAAATGTGCAGCGAGATCTGATTCCAAGTACCTCCCCTGAATGCGATTGCCTCAAGAGAATGTATGATGAAGAGTGACGATGCATGAGAAACGCCTTCAAAGTAAAAGATACTTCCTAGCGTGGCCTCAGAGGCCGAATAGTTGCATCATTTAGAAACCCAATAAGCAGTGTAAACGGCACATGAATTTGCGAAAAATACGGTTGCTTCATTTAACAGTAAATCCATAACGAAATTTTTTGTTGTGCGATGGAGGAAGAAAGGAGACCTGTCTTAAATTATGTATTCTGAATAATGACCGGCCCATCGGAATTTTTTACCTATGTCTGATGCCGGATAAAATCTAACTTTTCGCGATATTATGTTGAGCGAATATTCTGCCAATATGGTACGCATTCAAGTCAGATGAGAATGCCCTGCAATAATTTTGAGCGTTTTCCTGGATTCCTTGAGGCATATCCTTGGTATAAATGGAGAAATTTATCCGAGCAAAGCAGATAGAACACCCCCTAAAACCCTCCTCCTCATGACAATTTTTTCCGTCCCTCCGAAAATAATTCAGACCTTCTGCGACGAAACCTTTATAGCAGAGGTCTAATGCTTAATTCCTGTTTCATTGGCCCTTATACTTTCATAATTGTGTAACTTTTTGTACTTCAAGAAATTTGTACTTCAAGAAAATATGTGCGCACCTAATCTGGAAAGGGGGCAAATAAAGGGGATGGATTGATGTGTAGGAGGAAGTGGAAAAAAATTCAATTTCGTAAGGGACTCTAGTGAGGCTCATGAGACAGCTGTTTCGTGATTGGCCATTTAACAATATTACCCAGATGCATTGCGCGAGCCTGCCTGAACCAAGATGTCGCATGTATAGACGAAATTGATCGCTCGATGTACAGTGTCTAAATTTCAACCTCCTAAATGGAGGATTAATTTGTAAATATTTTAATCGTAGTGAGAGTTTTAATTATCGTTGTGATATAAAATAAGTCAGTGACTGTATTATAAACGTGATCACTTATTTTACGTACCCGGGTTATGAAGTAGAAGTACTTCATTTTCGATTGTTTTGTTTGTTGTTTCATCCAGTTTCATTTATTTATTAATTTTTTCTCTCAAAAATAAAAGTGAAGGTGTTGCCGGCATTTGACAAATCATTACTACCTTGGATCGTTTCGCTTACTTTCAACATTTTTTGGTGAGGTTTGAACCATTTACGTGATTATTTCCTTGTATCATTGTGCCTAGAGATCACCCTCTTGATTGAACTCTGCATTCACCTGAAAACAGGTTCAAGCTAATCCAACGAAAATATGGTTCATTGGACTCAACTTTTTTTTGTTTTAGAAATTGTATCGTTTGCCCTAGCAGTAGCATTTAGGTCCTTGTAGATATTTTCCTCGTCTTCACCATTTCTATTATCTAATGAGGTATCTGTTTGCCTGTTCAGTATGTTCTTGTTTATCACAACTAGAACATATTGATTGATACTGCAATTTACTTCTGACCAATTTTCCACAAAGAAACCCTATGTTTGAGTAGATTTTATGATTTCTGATACCACTTATTCATTTATTTTGAGTTAGGGACTACTGCAAGAATGTAGTTTTCAGTTGAGTGCCCTTAGTCAAATATTGGCCTGACCTTATCGCTCCATATTTTAGTTTCCACTGTTCCATCTCGCTCTATTTTTACAATTGTTTTTCTATGATGAAGGTTCATCCATCCAATACATTGATGTTGAACCACTTTTGCAGGCTAATTTTGTTTGCAAACTCAGCACTGATCAAAGTATTTGACACAAAACACTAACTTGGTGCGTGACTTGCGCTGCCATGATGAGAGCTCTATTTGGAAAACACAGTTCTATAGTTATTCATCTGTATTTTATTTCATCCATTGAAGTTATTGAGTTCAGAAGGGTGTTTACGACTGATTGATTTTCGTTAACGTAATTTCAAAGTTGAGGATTGCTTACTTTATTCAATGGAAACACATGAAGGCCGATCAGAGATACTATTGGTAACATGCCTCCTCTTGGGATGAACAGTTTTAGATCAGTTATTATTTTCTTTTCAACGGAACGTTTGTAAGAGTGCTTCTTGCCTCTCAGCCACTTTGCCTCTTTGCATAATTTTGAAGAGACTAGATTCCTTTATGATGGTTAGGTGACTTCTGAAACTCCATATAGGTTAAATAAACAAAGCTGTCAAAAATTGTATTTGATTCCCCTAAAAATTATCTCGTTCTTTCTCTAATCAATCAAGAGTATTATTATTCATAGATCCAAATCAGATATTTAGTTCATCTCAGTACTGCATTTTCCTATATGTAGGATGATAATACTATGTAGACGTCATTCTAACCAATGCTAAAATTTTTTGGTCACCAATAGCTTGGGTTTTGTTGATTTTTACATTTAGGAAAATCAAAGCTTAAAACTTTGAAAAGGAACTTTTGGATGCTTTTTGGATTCTTCTGTCTTGCTTTTGTTGTAGTCGGAAACATCAGACAGACTCAGGTGAATGCTTTTGGAGTCTTGTTTTAAAATAAATTGTGTAATGTCTTTTCTATGCTTGTATGCAGGTCAATCACCTGCTGATTTTGATTTTGCTGATTCTTGCTGTTTTCTTACTAGGATCAAATTCATCAGAAGAAGGCTTCTGTGAGAATTCTGATTTTGATAGGAAAAGCCTGCACTTCCTAGAATCTAATTGCAGTTTTGAGGTTAGAAATGCGTGTTTACGACTTTGGAAGGCGCTGGTCTCAAGTATAGGAAGTACGATGCTTTAAAGTTTTATCGTTCCTCAACATCTCAAAGGGTGTCTTATTAGAGCTGAACCTTAATTTTTATGGACTTAACTTGTTTGTCTTGACAGTTTGTCGAGTCACTGCTCCCGACTATCCAACCTCTCAATCAGAACATTCTAGTGTTTCAGTTACTTTTACTGCTTACCCCTAGTTAAGAGGGGTTTTCTTTTTCTAATCGGTGGAACCACCGGTCGCCATTTTGGTACAAAATGGCCAATACATAGACGACAGTGACGATGCAGATTAATCAGACTTAGCGGCGGCACGAAATACCCACATTTTCTCCAGTTTTCTCGCTTGTTTGTTTATTTTGGCCTGAGATCATGCTGAAGTAGGGTTAGATTGTCCACCGGCGGACTGGAGGATTGAAAGTACCGGAGAAATCTTCAGTGCTCCGAGCGGTAGATTTGTGGGCGCAAATCTACCGGCGGTGGCTCAGCTGGTCGTGATGTCAGCACCAACCAGTGAGTTAAAGAACGCAGTTTGGTGATTGGTTGCACCGCCGGTCAAAAACAAAAAAAAACCCCTAAGCTCATTGTTGATGTCCTTCAACCTATGTTTACCAAATGTCCATGGAGAATAGGGTAACTTAGCCAAGATTTATCCCCCTACAATTAAGTAACAAGCCGTTCTCACATTCTGGTATCAAAATGAAGCAATGATGGGAACAAACAAACTCTTCATGAAAACAGAGTAAATTTAAGCCCTTGTGCCACAGCAATGCCGAAATGAAAAACGCAAGCCAAAAAAGCATTCAGCAAACGATCCTCTCTGCTAATTTTTTGAACTTCTGGGACCCATTAGTAAAATATAGGCTCAACAGTTACGTTAGAGGAAACTCTTGGCTATACTCATAATTAAATTTTGATGAGACACTGTGACCCTCTTTTGTAAGGGGAGCCAGGGGAAAATCTATGCAAATTGGACTTATTTCTATCAAACGGAGCTATGTGCATTTTGACAAGAGCCCTGAAATGCATATGTTCTGATGGGTCTCAGAGTTCATGTCTTAATGCACATAGTTCCATTTGTCAGAAATATGTCCAATTGAAGGTGTACCAGAGCAATAATTGGAACAATAGTAGATTTATATGAAGTTAGAACCATAATTTAGGGATGTGCAGAACTAAGTCATTAAGGTAAAAATCCAAAAGACTTAACAAAAGGCATTTTTTAAGTAGAAAAAATGAAGACAAGAAACGAGATCAGCTAGTAGGTTACTAACCCCTAAATTGAAGCAACCCTTAAAAACTGAGGGTTTCTCAATCGTAATTTTTGTCTTTCGTTTTTAATGTACGTACTTTCTATTAAACCAAGAGAAAAGTGCTGAAGTGAGGAAGTAGCGGTGCAAGGGATGCTAAATTTGAAGTCTCAAAACTCTCAAGAAATGCGATGAGAACTCTTACATTGTAAGAAAGATTAGGATTCAGTGAAGAAAGAATTTTCATGCAATTTAAAGAAGCAAATGAAAAAATGTCAGGAAAAGATCTTCATTAAATGGATACCAATATATCGCCCAAATTTTTCTCTGTATGATAATAAAAGTGACGTACGAAAGAATTGTGTTCACAATACTCTCTTGCTTAAAATAGATCTATCAATTACTCTGAGGAAAATGTCCCTCTCCCAAAAAACTTTCCACTAGTTTCACAAGATTCTAGTTCTTGTTGCAGCTAAGATTTTAACATCCTCTCAACACTATTTACCTTATTATCGTTCTGAAAATCATGTAACCAAGTTTTTTTTGTTTTTTCTCTGCAGCATCTATAAATGAAGTGGCTCGGTGGCGGAGAGTCAACAGAAATGTTGAATCAAACTAATGGACATGCACCGCAAATGATACGCCAATCTAACTCCCAGGTATGGACACCTATTTTTAACTCTCATTTCCATTTTTCACTTTGACAGATTTGATTAGTTTTTGCCAAGATTCTTCATGAGCTCTCTCAAGTAACATCTCTAGATCTATTTCAGCCAAATAACAGGATCTTCCTGATAGGATCAGAAAGTTCATTTGATCAGTTATGGTGGGCTTAGGTTTTGCTGCATCGTACTAAGTATTTGCTTGTTGTTCGAAAATTCAAATGTGTAAGTTCTCAGGTACCTTGTCATTTTCTTCAAGAGCATCCTGCACAACTTTTGCCCTAATATATGCAAATGTTAAAGAAGATTAAAATATCTTCCTTCCCTGGGTAATATATGTATCTTTTTGCAGAAATTTGACTTCTGAAATCAGAAGTGTTGCTACTGCATCTTATATTCAGTTATTTTAAGAAACAAAGAGGGATACAATGAACTTCATTTGCTTGGATTGAGACCCATAATTATGTTTCTTGGTTGTGCAGTTTATTTTCCTTTCCAGCTCAATATGTTGTCATGCAGGAGACATGGCAAGAACATGAACATAGTAGGATAAAACAAAACATTAAGATGACTTAACACAAAAACTGGCAATGAGTATATTCTCAGTGGTAACTTTACTTATCAGTCAAGCTTAAAGCGATGCTTGAAATCATTTCCATCATATATATTTAGGGAAGGTCTAGGTATGCTTTAAAGTAATTTTTGTAAGTTTGTTGTGTTTATGCACATCTTAAATTAATTTTGGAAGGGCGTTTTTAATTTGCATCAGCCTCTAATTCAATTGCCTATAAAAAAGTAGCAGCTCTGTCACTAGGTAATCAGCAGAATGTTAGGTGCAGAATCTTATTTTCTGTTTCAATAACTCAGAATTAGAACATGAAAATAATTTTTTGGAGCCTCTTAATTTGATCATCTTGCGAAAGGGTTTCTAAATTTTTTTTTTTTTAAAGTCCTGCACCACTCTGTAAAAAGTATGGGTGCACAAACGTCAACCTTTTTGTGAAAAAAGTCCTCTCATCTGGAAAATTTGGGGTACAAGTAAGAAGCCCTTCAGTTCAACCTGGGATGGCCAATCACTTTAATATCAAAATGACTGCCTTTCTTATGGCAATATGCTGTGCCCTTTTTATGAAATTGGATTAAAGGGAAGCTAATACATTTTTTTAGAATTATGGAGCATATGGCTCTGACAGTTTGAAATGTGTTGTTCTTGATTTCGAATTACAGAATATTATGGCTGCCCCATTTCTAAGTGCAGAGGTGATTCACTCGCTGATGAAAGCTCACAAATTTCAAATTAACGAGGGAAGACATCTACAGTTTTTTTTTTTTTTTTTTTAGAATGATAGACATTTTCTCACAGGGGCCAGCATTTCTTTGGTATTATCAAGCCTTCCAAATTTGAGAACTTTGAATCAGAGATTGTGTTTTCTCCGCTTAAAAAGTAGGTATCAAAATGAAGGGTTTGCCTAAAGGTGCTCAACGGAATCTCCCTTTTAATCCAAATGCATTTTTTAACCTATAAAACACTCGTTTTGTGCATTTACTTAGAACTAAAATGATTTATTTCTAGGTACCAATCGCGCCAGGTAATTCGGAAGATCTTCGTCAAATGCCAATGTCGCGCTCTCAAGAAGATGGTATGGTGAGCTACATTTTCCATAATCCTCAATCTGAGCCGGAATATTTAATGCAGCATCCTCCGCAGCCGTTTGAAAAATCGCTTCAGCAACCGCAGCTGGCTCCGATGAGATGGGCTCTCGGAGATGATGTCCTTGTTGATCATGTAAGTTCAAGACCTTCACAATAGTAAAATCTTTGATTCAAAAGCAGCGTAGGGTTAAACAATAGTAGAGTTCACAAACGGTACATTCAGGCAGCTCTTTTGCCACTGAGAGAATCATTCCTTTGATCGATGGTAAATATAGCGTGGAATAATCACACAGGACAAAGCTCTCAGTCAACTTGTGAAGGAATGAACCCAGAGCTAACACTTGTCTTGTAAGGCTTCGAAATTTTTCTGATTCTATAAAGTCAAACATCTTGGAAGGAAGATGCTGTTGTTAGAATTGAATAAGCGGTTCTGTATAGAAGTAGCACTTTAAAAGCAAAGAACTCAACCGACATCAGCTTGGAAGGAAGATGCTGTTGTTAGAATTGAATAAGCGGTTCTGTATAGAAGTAGCACTTTAAAAGCAAAGAACTCAACCGACATCAGCTGTAACTAATAAAAACCTTGACAACATGAAATATTGAAACATTCATGTGTCATGAACATTTCTTTTAAAAGAAAAAAAAAAGCAAGAAATATCCTACTTATTATAGTCTAACATATCTACATTAATTGCAAAATAAACCAAAAGAGGAGTAGTACCTAGTAGAAGTAGCTAGTTTTCTGCCCATTTCTGAACTTGGGCCTCCTTCCTAATGAACCCCAAAAAGGTATTTTACATCAACCCGACCCAGTATCAGATTGCGTTTGGACTTCTCTTCTTTTTTTTATAACAAATGGAATTTCTCCCCTTTTTATTCTGTGTTCATGAAAATACTTTGCAGCTTTTTTTTCTTTCTGATAATTGACCAATTGATGAACATTTTCAGCATCCGCAGCATCAACAGGCACAACAGCAGCATCAACATCAGCATCAACACCACAACGAGGGAGCTGGAGAACCAATGATGTTTCCTCATGGACCGCACCATCTTGGCCCACCCCCGGGCATCATTCAGCACCAGCCCCATTTGCAAATGCAACGCAACGGACAAGTAAGTGATCTCCCTTTCGACTTTTTATGCAAAGGTATAGCAGTTACAAAAACCTTAAGTGAATAATACGGCAAAATTCCAAAGGCAAAGATAGAGTATGATTTGAGTGAACAGGAAGTCGAAAAGCAAACCAAATTTAGAGCCATTAGGTCCACAGTTAACCATTTACTGACTATATTTTAGGTCATTCAGATGAAAATTGCAGTCGTTTAGGAGTTGCATCCGGTGTTAGTGGATCACCAAGAGGCTTGACAGTGCACCATCAGTGAAACTTTGAGAATCCTTGGTAAAAGTGGTTCTAATGAAGGTCTCATAGAGGCCCAACTTGGTGATATGACCTGTCTAACTAGTGAAAGTCGAATGAGAATAAAGCAAAGCTAAAGGTGTTCTAATGAGTGCTTGTCTGTAAGTCATCGGTACGCTTGCTTTGGAATGCTGAAGCACTTCGGTACTGCCGCTGTTGTCAGAAAATGGAAAATTGTGCTCCAACAAGCCTTTTTCCTGTACCATGAGAATGGGTCAGTCGCGCTAGTCTTAGAAACAAGTTTTGATGATTTCAGATTATAGATCAGCTAAAAGTAGTGAGATCTGTCCAAACAACAAGTTACCACGGTCAATATTTATGGAGATATCGTACTCCCTAAAACTTGACGCATGATGTCGTTCACCGCATTGGCGCATACCATGGTTTCTTCCACCATGGTTTCATCCGCATTTAAATCAAGCAACCATTGCAAATGTGTGTATCACTTATTGATCACTTCAAGGTGGATATAACCATGGTATTTGCTACTACAGGGGGTGATGTCATACGCCCTTTCGTTCAAAGGGCAGTGTCTCCATTTATATTCAATGCAGAAACTAAGCATTTGGATGGATCTTATTATTTTTTGCTAATCTATAAGCTTAAACCATCAAAACAATTCTGCAAGCGATTCTGTGACCAGAGCAACTAACTTATTACAGCTCTTACAGAATTATGAGCACAATGGCTAAGTCACCATCTTTTGGTCCAGATGAATTAGTGAATCAGCTACCACCTTGATTTCTAGGTCCAACTCTATTATGAGAAATTAAGGCATTTACGGCTGTTGTAAATGTTGGAATTTTAGATAGGAAGAAAATTCTCAAGGTGTTACTTTGCTCAAGAAAAGAAGGTCACAAGACATATACAGTAGATGCAACTATTTGTAAGTAACATTCAGTGAAGAGGGATACAAGAAAGTATAACGGTGGGTTCGAATGGAGCATCCATCCATGAAAAAAATTGATCTTAGACTTGGTTATTCAAACTCGATTTCAAAGGTAGCAAACCAAGTTTTTTTAGGTGAGCAAAAAGCGTGTCTCTAAGTCAGTTGGCAGAATTTTTTGTACGAGTGTTAATAAGAATATGTGGGTTTATACGCATCAAACCAACCAAATCAGGGAATCAAATTCAACAAAGAAATATCAGGTAAAACTTGGGAGATGTAGGGTGAAATCAGGAAACAGATCGAAGGAATTCTCAGTAGTTTATAATTTGCTCAGCAATATCAAATAAAGAACTGCTGATTACACTTGGGTATTTTAATGATCTGACGATGAGCTGTTCAGTGAATCTTTAACCAATTTGTTTAATCCATTTCATAATTCATTGGCCTTCAGTGGATGTAGATTTTTACTAGTTCATCACTTCACACCATAGTTAATCTTCAGTTTCTGAGATACTGTGTTGTGCTGTCAGGTTATCTTACGCACTATTCCTCTGAGGGAAAAATCAGCATTTTTAAAACTTGGGAAAGTAAGAAAAATGTGTCTTGAATCGTATCTTTGAGTCAAGTTTCTTTCTTCAGTAATCTCATTAGAACCCGAGTATCACTTAGTTTCTTTCTGCAATTTAATTTGGCTCCTTTTCAATTAATTTGAAAAAAACTATCTCATTTTAAATTCTGAGCAAATTAAAATGTCCCTACCAAAGTTTTACTTAGCTCGAAAGCAACAAAAATCCTGTGGCTCATTGTCAAGTGTTGTGGTTATTGAAGTTTTGCAATTTTCCAACGAAGACTGTGTAAATTTGCACCAACCTATTTACAGCGAACAAACCTCTCCTGTGTCATCTTTCGCTGGATGTTGTCTTGTTTCCACTAATTCATAAAAACCAATCCTGCCGTGTGACAGCTCTGTGCATTGGCTGCTATTAGATCAATATTCTGTTCAAATTGAAACTCTTGCCATCATTCACTCATTTCTTCAGAATTAAAAATATAATGCCATGTATCATCGTGGGAACCTTTCTGTATCTTTATTTGAAGAAGTTTATCCTTTTTTGGTGGAGTGATTGTTGCATTTCATCCATAGGTCTTACTGTGATGAAGTTTACCACTCTTCTGCTAGTACTGATATGTTTAATGCACTATCCTCATTGATTACAGTGTCAAAGGCCGCCATAGATACTTTAACTTTTAAACACCCCCCCCCCCCCTTTAAAGGCTAGTTAGATCCTCAAATTTTTAAACTATCAAAGACGAGGAAATTATCGAAATTTGTTTTTCCGAAAGTAATGATCCATCCATTAACACTGAGAGTAGAAAGGAATTACGTTCAGAGAAGAAATATTACTCTAACTCTTCAAAATTTGGAAACAATTCCGCCACTTTCATGAAAAGGACCGTATTACATTCACATTTTATGTGAATTTCGTTAATCTTCATTTCTCTTCTCTGGAAGGAGCTTCCCCAGACATTGGCTAAAATTGAAGTATCAGATCACCAAAGTAATAATTTTTTTTCGTCTTCTCTTTTTAATAAAGAACGTAATTTTTTTTTTTTTTTCATTTTGGTGTATTATATTAAAGAATCGTTCCGAGCCGCGAAAAGCTATCCAAAACCACTCGCAGACTCGCTCCAGTAAAGCTCATTTCGCACTGCACTCTGCACTGCTTCGTGCCGAATGTAAATGCACTGCGACATCGGCGGTCGCCTAACTCAGCGCAGCGCGGACGCGCTTAAAACGCCTTCAATTGGGGCGCTATGCAATTCACGACACCAAGACACGAATAGTGGTATCCTCCGCACTTGTGGTTGAAACAGCCGGTGAACGTTTCATCTCTCGTGAACGGAAATGACAATACATTATAGCTTGTTTCTATCCGACTCAAGGCGATTTCAGTTTCACATTCTTTGTATGAATCTTTTTATTAATTGTATTTCTTATCACTTGTTTGTCTGACAAACATCTGATCACTTTTTACCGTTGTCTAACAGAATCTGACGCTGATGAATGAAATTTTGATTGTATCTATGCATATGTTTGATACAAGTTTGAATAATATTTCAAGACTTTGTCCAAATTTCTCGGACTTTCGACCTATGACAATAAATAATAGTTTGAATTTATTTCATTTGCATACAGTCTCTCCAGTATTAATACGTCACACGTCTAATTAAATTGGTTTCTGGTTAGGGATTTACGTCTAAAAAACCAAATTTTATAAGCGAGGCAAAAAACTGTTTGTTTTTAATGCCGGATGACTATAAAGAACGGGTTAGAATTTGCTTGAAAGTTCTGAAATTACGCGAATTTCACTCTTTACTTTTTACTTTTTGCTCAAAAAGTTGCCTATTTATCAGCAATTAATAAAACGTAACGTTAACCTCCGAGCCTAAATTTTGCCTCGCCTGATTACACTGCTTAGCTTGGTAGTGCATTGTCTCGAAAATCTATCTCAGCGGGCTGATTATTGATATCGATAGACAAAGCTGTAGACAAAGTAGACAAAGGGGAAATGGAGCGATCCCATTTATTACGGGCGGGTGTTATTGACACGATTACACTGTTTAGCTTTTTAGTGGAGGGTCTCTGAAATCTATTTTTTCTGCGGGTTGATTATTGAAATTGATAGACGAAGGGAAAATGATGCAATCCCATTTTTTCTTGATACGGGTGGTTGTTGATGGAACAACTGTATAGTAGGATCCCTAGTGGGTTGCCGAATGCCGATAGTGAGTGTATTACCGACCCCCTTTGTCTTTTGCAACCATTCGCCTCCACTTATACGAACGCTACATTTCTTTCTGTTTTCTTTGTCTGTAACTTTGTCTATAAATTTCGAAAAATGAGCCTACCGGTCCATCATGAGAAAAAGTTGTGAATTTGGGGGGGGGGGGGGGGGGGGGTAAGAACCTGTCGAAATCAGGGGTGCAGAAAGTACTTAGCATTCCCATTTTAAAAACAGCCTGTCTCTCAGAAAAGTCCAAATTTTGACTTTTTACAACTGTGTAGTTATAAATTGCTGCGAATTTGCGAAAAACACGTGATTCGAGTGCTTCAATTTCCCGGAACTATTTCCAAATTTCGGAAATTTTGAAATTTTCCTGAATTTTTCCCGGACCTTTGAAAGTCTCGAAAGGTTCCGACTCCGAGTCTTTCGCAATTTTCGAAACTTCCTCGGAACTTCAGAAACAATTCAAAAAGAATCCCGGAACTTTTGACGATCATGGAATGGGAGAAATGGAAACAAAAAAGTTCCGAATTCCGGAATTTTTGACGGTCATGAAAGGGGAGCACTGCGTGATTCTTCCCGCGGTTTATCGAGAAACACGTGATTTTTAGCGCAATTTTGCGGCATTAAAATGCGATTTCGCCGGCTTTCCTTAGAGTCCCTTTATACTGAGAGTAAAGACAATGTGAATCCATTTCTGATTGGTTCCCGTATTTTAGACCTTCACAGTGTCACAAACGGGAATAAATATTACATTTTCGCCGATTGCAAAGATAATAATCTGGAATGGACCCGGGAATTAAGGGTTCGGCTAGGAGCAAACAGAATGAGAGAAGGAACGGAGAAAAGAATCTGAGAATGGGCCGATCGAAGATTACAAAAAACGTTCAATTTGTGTAATCTTTATTCCCGTTTGTGACTCTATGAGGGGGTGTTGTCATGACTCTCAGTATAAAGGGACTCTAATCGCGACCCGCCCGGTCGAGGAGTTTTTGCACCCCTGTCGAAATGACGGGAGCCCAATGTGGCAGCTATCGCGGCAGTCGGTGGTGGTATGCTGCGGATGAGCCGGTGTCCTCTGCTCTTCTGCTCCTCTCTTTCCTCTGCTCCTCTGCCTCCCCTGTTCGGCGCGTCGTGCGTCGTCCGCGACGCTCTATCCTCTCGTCCGCGGATTCCTGCCCGCGGTCGGCGCGGAGCCTGGACCCGGACGCCCGCTCCCGCTCTGGATGGAGTCGGTGTTTCGCTTTCGAGTCTCCGTTATTTATAGAAGTCGTGCCTCATGCGGGATCCCCCCGCCCTCCACCCCTCGCCACCGCCGGATGGATCCTCGGATGTCTTTTCCGTCACTCGTGCGGAGACGGGGCAAATTGGAAGGAACACAGGGAATTTGCACTGCTTCACGACCAACCGGCTTTTTTTGCTCTTTTTGGAACGGGATACTGTCATGCTAAGGAAGAACGCCGTATGAGCCTTCAGACGTTGCCAAGTTTCCCTCGATGAAAACCTAATTTACTGAGAAAATTGAGAATATTTTTCCCAAAAATTGTAGTCAATTTCGTACGCAATTTAATCTAAAATGTCTGAAAATTTGAAGGAAAAATGTACATGAATGTTGTCAAAAATACGTATTTTATCAAGAGAAATTTGGCAACCCTCGGATGTTCATACAGCGTTCTTCCTTAGCACGGCAGAATACGTGCCGTTCGTTTTCATGGGCTGCTGGAGCCAGGTGCTTTAATACAGGGTGTTCTCTTAGAGAGAACTGAGAGGAAGAGGCGGTGGCAGTTGTTATTGTTTGTAGGTTGATCGGCCTGACTCCGCTTTGCAGATAAACACTGAACAGCCACCAATAAGACCGCGGTATCACACATTAGATGATCATTTCCCTTAGGGGTGCAGCGGGCTGATTGTTGAAATTGGTAGACAAAGCGATAGACAAAGAAGACAAAAGGGATACGGAGGGATCCTATTGGTGAAAGCGGGTGGTTGCAACAGACAAAGGAGGTAGAGGTAATGGAATAACTCTGCCGTGCTAAGGACAAACGCCGTATGAACCTTCAGGCGTTGCCAAATTTCCTTCAATAAAACACGAATTTCCTGGTGCACTTATGAATACTTTTCTTCCAATTTTTCAGATAATTTTGCCCGGAATGTCTCCTATAGCTCCTGAAAATGTCGAGGAAAAAATATTCATAACTTTCTTAAAAAATAACTATATTCTGAGAGGAAATTTGGCAACTCTCGAATGTTCATACGGAGTTCTTCCTTAGCACGGCAGAACTAACGACAACCCACGGGAGACCGGATAATTAGTCCACCATTCTCTCCCTTAGTCTACAGGAACCCCCCATTTCAACCAATAGGATCGCGCCGTACTCCCTATGTCTTCTTTGCCTATCGGTTTGTCTATCGATTTCATCAATCAGCCTACAGAAAGTTCTTAGCCATCACATTTTTGGAGTCAGCCTTCGCATTTTTAAGGTTGTCTTAACATTGCTGTCCACATGGAGACCTTCGCGCTTCACTGTTTTTTCCCCGCTCAAAGAAGCGCTTTTCACTATTTTCTTCGCGTTAACAGCGCGTTACACAGTTTCCTTCGCAAAAAGCTGCGACATCATCTGTGTACCCCGCACTCCAGTGCTTGATCTCTATAATACTACGTCGTACAGGACCAACAAGGCACTGACTTCTTTCTAAAATGATTGGGATTTTCCCCCATCTGGATTTGCCCGCTAGGAAAGTTTTAAACTTGACGTGCGGTGCCCGCCAACGAGGAAACACGGTCTAGAATCTGAACTTCTGAAATCGGTAATCCTAAAGGGTTGGGGGCGTCGGGGGTGGGAGGGGGGATGGGGAGGGGGCCAGGAGAATGCGAGAGGCACGAGAAACACTCTCCATTGTTGACTCGCTGATGACTCGTTCACCTTGAGTCTTTACTCCGACATCGGCGACTTCGCCCCTGGGTTGCCGAAGTTCGTGCGGTTCACATTCTTTCTTCCGGGAAAATGTGATGATTTTCTCGTATAATGGCAACGGCGCTTTGAGCCTCGGCTGCCGCCCCGTCGTCGGATCTGACACATTTTAATCGCGGATTTTCCACGAGCTCGAAAATTTTGCGGATTTCGCATCATTAGCGAATTTTCACGATCGGCCACTGATGTGTATGGGTTCGCGAGTTATGCCGATTTGGCGCGCGAAAGTCGGCGCTGGTTTCGGGTCAATGTTTGCTCGTGAATGTGGTCCGAAATCGTGTTGCAAGCGAATGTGGCAACTCGGTGCTGATCCGCCGTTGTCACAATGCAGGGAAAATGAAGGGCACGGAAAATCTGACTCAGCTCTTTCAACCAGATTTTTCAATAAATATGACCATGTACTTTAAAAGTGAAATCGCCAGCAGATCCGATCTAAGAAAATAGTAATGAAATCGATTAGTTTGCCACCATGTTTGGCCGAGGCCGTGTCAGGTTCCATGGTGGCGACCTGGGAAAGTCAGGGAATTCATAGGAAAAGTTAGGAAATCTTGTGAGGAACATGTCGGTTCAGCAGCATCGACCAGCGCTATGCGAGAGAGTGAGGAGAACTTCGATTCTTTCTAACTGTTGCAATAAAATTTCGTCCTAAATTTAGCGAGAACCCAAGGAATCGACGAAAATAAACATTTTTGGCGTGCCCCAACATCACTTGAAGTGCTTAAGGGAACCATGGATATGGTCGTCCATGCAAATTTTGAAGGAAATTGAACCAATAGATTTTGAGATGTGGCTGTACGCAGATTTGGGGGACGCCGGACGGACGGACACACATGTTTTCAAGTATGGTTATCTTGACTCCAGGGACCTGAAAACGCCGAGAAATTATGACATTTCAACTTTTTATTTAATTTTTTTTCTCGGACGATGACAATGCTAGAGTCCCTTCATATGCTGAGAGTCAAGACAACACCCTCTCATGGAGTCACAAACGGGAATAAAGATTACAGAAATTGAACGTTTTTTGTAATCTTTGATCGGCCTATTCTCAAATTCCTTTCTCCGTTCCTTTTCTCGTTCCGTTTGTTCCTTGCCGAACCCATTATATCCTGGTCCATTCCAGATTATAATCTTTGCAATCGGTGAAAATGTAATCTTTATTCCCGTTTGTGACGCTGTGAAGGCCTAAAATACGGGAAACAATCAAAAATGGATTCACATTGTCTTGACTCTCAGTATAAAGGAAGGGACTCTAGACAATACTTCCTCTATCCGCAAGGGCGGGAGCGATAAAGTAAAAATCCAGGTGGTGGTTCTGTTCTAAGATCAGGGAATCTGGGAATTTTGAAGCAAGGCACACACAAACAGATTCAGGGAATTGAGAAATGAAGAGTTATGAAGACCATGCACCTGACCATATCGTCGGCGATAAAGGGAATTTCCCGTTCGAGCTGGTGGCGCGGCGTTCGGCGATCCGAGGAAAGTCAAAGCTCCCGAGTCGCCGTGCTGCTGCCACCAAGACCCGCGACTCCCGCGAGGGCGAGGCGGTGGGAGGGTGAGAGGCAGGGAGGGTGGGGAGGGGAGGCATGAGGTAGCGGCCAGACGAGCGATTCCGTCGTAGCCAGCCGCACTCTTGTACCGAGGAAAAATGCCGTATGAGCTTTCAGACGTTGCCAAATTTACTCAAAGAAATCTTGAACTCTCGAGAAAATTGGCGGAAATTTTTAGCGCAATTTTGCGGAAAATTTTGCTCGTAATTTGGATTAAAGTTTCTGAAAATTTCTAGGGAAAATATTCACGACCTTTCTTTTAAGTAAATATTTTCTGAGCGAAGATTTGACAATATTTGGATGTTCATACGGCGTTCTTACTTTTCGCGGCAGTGTAGCCGTAACGTAGGCATCCACCTTGCCGGTCGCTGGTGCCTGCGGTTACGGCTAGAGACTGAAAGTGAAATTTCACAAAAATCGTTGTCATCCCACTCTATCAACACAGCGATTCTGTTTTTTTTTTAAAGTTTAGAACTTTTTTTAAAGTACTTTCCCTTTAATTTTGGGAAATTGAAGTCCTTAAAATTTTTATGCGCCGTCAGTGTGTTTTCGACCCGGAAAACCCGCGCACTGGAAAAAAAAAAACACATTGGATCTAGAGTCCAGACTCTTGAAAACATTGACAAGAAAAAATACTCTTGATTCAATCAGATTTTTGCTTGAATCAAAAGGAAATCCGCTCAAATTAAGAGACTTGGTTCTTGATTTAAGCACAAATCTGATTGAATTAAGAGTACATTTTCTTGTCGATGTATTTAAGAGTCTGAACTCTAGATCCAATGTGTTTTTTTTTCCGGTGCGGGCTCAGAGGTCGAAATTTCCGGGTGCTGGAGCCGTAGCTTCGATTTTTCCGGGTGGTACGCCTGGAACTTTCGACCTCTGAGTCCGGAACGCGGACGATCTGTCTGAATAGCCGTGAAGCGCGGCTTCCACGGCCGGAGTTTTTTTTTTTCAGTGTAGTTTCAGGTGTTAACTTAGGTGCCTAGAAATACCAGAGTTTTCACTGTAGTTGGTGGAATCTCGTACGAATAAATTTCGCGTTTCAATGGATGATCATGGCGCGATTAGGTTCGTCTGTGTGAGGGGGCCTTTAGTTTAGTGCGCGGGGCGCGGGGGCCCTGGCTCGGCTCGAACCGCCAACGACCGCGCGCGCAAAGTTCATGGCTTCCCGACCAAGCTCGTTTCCTCCGTATCGTGAGCCGACGTCTGACGTCACAGCCCGACGACGTCTTAGCGGTCGGTGTAGGAAGCGCACTCTCGGAATGTTCAATTCCGCCACCTTCAGACTTTTGGTTTAAATCAAGAGCAACGTCGGGAATCGGTTCATGTTTTTTCTCTCTGGGCGTTACTTTGAATACTTATTACAGGTCCCCACTGGCCGCTACGTGGCCCGGACTTCAGCAGGCGCTTCGTGCTCTCAGGAAGCTTCAGGGTCTCTTGTAGGTTGCCGCCGATTGGTCCATCACCTACCCCATCGCCCGCTTCTATCAATAGGATCGCTCGAGTTTCTCTTCGTTGTCTATTTCCATCGCTTTGTCTATCAATTTTAATATTCAGACTGCAGCTATAACCCCCCCCCCCCTCCAAAAAAAAATGAAAATGTCGAGATTCGGAGAGCCCAAAGTAGTAAAATCAGTGAAGTGAGAAGCTTGAGTTTCTGAAATGGTTGATATATTTTCTGAACTATCTTTTCCTTGGATAAACTTTAATGCGGATCGAAAATAAGTCGAATACAACCCGCGATGGGTATTTTTATCTTTCCATTTAATTTCAGTTTAAGTAAGATTGGAACTAATCATTTTTTTCACTGAAAGGACTTCTCGTTGAGAATTTCTTATAATCGGAACTTTTACCTCTAAAAACCTCCACGTGGTAAAGATTTTTGAAATCCACGAGGACCTAACTCACATCCTTGCAACCGCTGATCTCAAAACACTCTTCCGTTTTAGGGTATAATATAAACTTTCATACTCTGTAGATTTATCAGATGGAACCAAAGGTTTGAACCGGAATATCAAAAGAAAGGGAACATTTTTACGATATGTTTTCCGCGAAGCTGAATTAATCTGCACCTGACCAAGAGCAGACATCATTTTGATGAAAAATCTGGATGTCTTACTTTTCCGCCCCAGTCTGCGCTTTATAAAGACGAATAAAATGATGAATTATTTTGAATTTTCATCATCAGCGCATTTGAATGTCAACTTGTAGGGTAAGCTGATCGCTCTGAATCTAGATCGTAGCTCGTAGCATGAGATTTTGAATACAAAATCGATTTGATCACACTTCGGAATAATCAATCAAATTTTTAGATAGTCCGTCACCTGTCAAGCTGTAGAAAATTCGAGATCTCTCTTCCGTCCGCTTCCATTTTGTATGGAGGAAAGAAGTTGGAATATGTAATTCAGAGGCAATTTATCCTCCGCATCACTAGCTTATCACACGGAAGAAACTTCTCTGTTACCATTACAAAGATCCTTGTAGTATCACTTATCCAAGACTTCCTTGGTAGCCATTCTTGACTATCTTGTTAAGAGAGCCAGAGTCTTATAAGAAATTTTGACGTCAATAAACACACGATCTTCCCAACTTTTATCAATGAGTGATTTCTGTCGTGTTAAATTACTCACCATATTTTTTATGTCAGTAGGAAACAAATGTTTGAATTAGATAGAAATCACACATTAGGAAGCCTGATAACAGTTTGCGAGATTGCGTCCATTTAGGTAAAGTCGTTTTTCACTTCTCTCTGGACTAACCTGGTTGCCGAAGACGAAGAAAAAGTGTCCGCAGACTTGGAAATTTGAATGCGCGTGGTACAAATTTGTCGTTTTCCGAACGAAGGAACGTAACTCCATTCCGAGGTTGCAAAATGGAATCAAACAATTCAATTTTTTACCAGAATCAATCTGCGCAATTTACATTGAAAATGTTTTCAATTTTTGCATGAGATCAGACGTAAAAATCATCCAACATTCGCCTGTTTCAAAAGCGATCTGCGCAAGAAAATTGGCAACATTGAAATGCAGTTACGTCCTTTCCTGGGGAGACACAAATGGAGATGTTGCATGTGTGAGGAATTTGCAATTTGACTGTTGATTCTTACGTAAAAGTTCGCGAGAAATACGATGGTGTCATTGGTTTTCTTTGAAATCAACTCCCAAGCTCAAAAAAAACTCTCAAGTTGAGGCCAAAATAGAGGGGATATCCCACGCTATCCTGAGAGTCCACCTCTACATCAAGACAAACTCTCCATGCAAAGATAGGGAGCAAATACATTGACAGGGCTGCCACTTTATTTAGGGACTCTAAAATTGAAAACACGACATCACTGCTAATGTATTTGCTCCCTATCTTTGCATAGAGAGTTTGTCTTGATGTAGAGGTGGACTCTCAGGATAGCGTGAGATATCCCCTCCATTTTGGCCCCAACTTGAGAGCTTTTTTTGAGCTTGAGAGTTAATTTTAGAGAAAATCAGTGGGGTCATCGTGTTTCTCGCGAACTTTTACATAAGATTCAACAATCAAATCGCAAATTCCTCACACATGCAACATCTCCATTATGCGCCAAAGGATTGGATGCCAGACTTTTTCCACGTGTCGTTACTTATTTTGGGACAATTTTACCATAGAGTAGTCTACTCCTTTATCTGCATCTCCAGTGTGCAACAGACCCATTCAAATGGATATTTTGGACGAGGATCGAAGGATCTTACTTCTGTGTCGACAAAGCTCCCGGAAAAGCGATTTGCATGAGAGCATGTCGATTGCGCCAAATGCGGCTGGCTCCCCGCCCCCGCCGTGGGAGGACTCGGGTCACTCATTTCGGAAGCAGCTCCTCACGCGGGTTAGTTGAGCTTTTAAATGATTTAATTCAAGGCCAATTGATGTTTCTCAGCAATTATAGCTTCAATTTTAATTAAGCTCAGTCGCTTCGTATCAGTCACGTGGCTGCCAAATCTATGAGCCTTTGCGCTCTGTCGGTGGAGGAACAGTTCATTGGGTCGGATTTTTAATATACAGCACTATGAAATCGCCTTGACTTGAAATTTTCTTGAGTTTCTGGTCAAAATTGAACTTTCTTTCCCCGAGGGAATTCAAGGAAATTCCGGGTTGAGGAAGTCTGAAAGATCTGTCTAAAATTGACGATGTGGACTATTTGGACCACGTCAAGTATAGGAAGGAACCAATCCAAATCAGCTGTATAGCCACATTTTGGGCAGTTTATTTTTTTACATGAAAACGGTTGTCCGGATTTTTTTTTTTTAAATTGTATAGGGAATTTTCTATACAAAGCGAAGTAAATTCATTATAATGTTTAAAAAAACCGACAAAATCGTTCTCAACTTGCCTTAAATTAAATTGATCCGTTTAATTTGGCAATAGCTGCTATGTCTTGGTACCTCTCTGCTCTGCTAAACGTGGTCCAATTTTTTACTTCCATAATATATTCAAAACATTTTTCGGTACAAGGGATGTAGCGAATAAGCGAGTTTCGAGATAAACGAGTTTAGAAATTTATAATTCTCTATTAGTCTGAAAATTATTTAAATTTTTCAGAAGTGTTTGACAATTAAGCTCTTAGAAGAATAATTAAGAATCGCTAGCTTTTTCCAAGGCTTATTTTGTATGTTCGTGGCACAACGATTTTTTTTTAAATTATGCTCTATTACTGTAAGGAAGGAAACGTTACTTCAAGATATCCTTTAGTAACTTCAATCCAGCCCATAGACAACTCCCCGCAGTGAGGGCAATGTAATCAAATCAGCTTCAAGTATAAGCCATTTTCGCAAATCAACACCATTTTTTACCCCATGATAAGTACCGTGCTACAAATTTTCTGGGCGTTCATGTCTGCTGAATGTTTGTTTGGGCAGTTTGCTAGAATTTGTCAAACTACGCTTTGATCTCCAAACATATTATTCAAACATTTTGGTCATCAGCCACCAATTGACGTACCTGAGCGGTGAATCCCCTGAGGAACCGTCTTACACTACGAGATATGGAGCAATCCAAGGTCTCTATATTTGTAGAGAATTGACGCTGAGTCAATCGCAGTTCCCGCATGACCTAAACCGCATGTTCAAGGTGGCAACTTTGTCATGGATGCGATACGTTGATTGGTTGAACGCACTGTAGTCATTCATTTAGGGAGTTCCGTCTCTCTTTCATTAGACTTGGTATCTTCCCCTTCCCTGTTCTTCCCTTCCTCTCCACTGCCTCTTTCTGAGGCCTCACCTGTTGTTGCTCTTTTTTGGGGTCTTTTTTATCGCATCATTTTTCTGACCGTACCTGAACTCGCGTCCAACTGCAAACGTGCTTGTCAAGTGTTTTAATTTAAGGTCGAGTTCTTGGATCCCCTCAAGATGTTCTGAAGTGAATCTTAATTAAAACGTTTCAAATGTTATCACGAAGCACCAGCTGAACCTTTAACTCCAGCAAAAAATGTCAGTAACCGACACTCACAATCAGTTAGAGCCTATCTGGTCTTTTGGGATCACGGGTCCCCTCTAATACTTCATCCACTTAAACAATCGTTGAATCTTTTTATCACGAACCAAACTTCCTCTGTGGCCAAATCATTGAAACTACGTCCGCACGAAAAGTCAAGACAACCTTATTTTAACCATGCAATATATCGCATTTCGATGTCTTTATCAGCTGCTTTAAACACCGGAAAAAAGTCGCTTGGATCTAGAATCCAGACTCTTAAAAACATTGACAAGAAAAAATACTCTCGAGTCAATAGGATTTTTGCTTAAATCAAAAGGAAATCCGCTTAAATCAAGAGGCTCGGCTCTTCGATTCAAGGAAAAATCCGATTGAGTCAAGAGTATTTTTTCTTGTCATTATTATAAAGAGTTGGGACTCTAGATCCAAGCGACTTTTTTTCCAGTGAACTTTTAATAATCGGCCCGCTGGTCCAATTGCTGTGTCGAAGTCATCATTAACATCATTAGTTAACTTCTCAAAACCCTCCATTTGGATGAGTTCCTCTAGCTCGGTGGCAGTGCAGCATAGCCATCGACGTGGTGAAGAGGGAGAAAAAAGGTCTTAGCCGTCAATACGCGAGAGAGAAGCTTACGGTTGATGGGAATGGTTCAACAAAAAGGCGACGGAGCTCGGTTTTGTGCTGGTTGTTTATTAATTTGTAAGTTCGTTTGTACCTAAGTATCGTGAAAATTGACCTTCATTAAGCAAAATGATCTACGTCAAAAGCATTTATCCAATTCTAAAGATGTGTTGAACATTTTCCTCGATATCAGTGGCGAGGCGTGAACGATCGATTATCGATATTACCACATTTGAAGCTGTGGTAAAGAATCGACTTTTGAGGTGTTCGTTGCGAACGCCCCGTCTACCGATCCTTTTTCATAAGTTTAAATGGTAGACCAATCGATACATCGCCAAGCACACGCCACTGCTCGATACCCGCACCCGCATACTTCGAGCGATGAGACCAAAATATCCTAAGGCTGCGGTGCTTATTCATATGATAACCAAAATGGATCACCAGTTAGAGAGGGCGATAATTGAAGCACCACAAGACACGCCATGCTCATTGGCATTTCACGTAGCCCAAGCTGTTAGATCTCGTAAAATCTCTAGAATAAAATTGGTAACCATAAAATAACTCGAACATCTCTAGCATAAAATTAGACGGAATGTGAAAATCGTAGTCCTTGCGCGATCAAAAATGCATATTGTCCTTGTCTTCACACATTTTAAATCTGCAACCCTCGTGAATCTTGCAAGTCGCAGACTCTAGTCAATGAACTATCTCATAAACTTTACTCAACAAAGCTCAGAAGATTTAAAAACTCTACTTTCAAATTCGAAAATTAATGCATGAGACCAATACAATATAATCACTCTTTGCCAGTCAAGAATACCTACACTGGAAGAAAACACATAGGATCTAGAGTCCAGACTCTTAAAAACATCGACAAGAAAAAATACTCTTGATTCAATCAGATTTAAGCTTAAATCAAGAACCAAGCTTTCCTTTTGATTTGAGCTTAAATCTGATTGAATCAAGAGTCATTTTTCTTGTTAATGTTTTGAAGAGTCTGGACTCTAGATCCAATGTGTTTTTTTTCCAGTGTATTTCTGAAACGGCGATGAAGCAAAATAGTCGGCCTCTGAAAGCTAAAAAGTGAACTGAATAGCCGTTCAACGCTTGCGAGAGCATCTCTGTCGGGTCCGTCAGTTATTTTTATTGGTTAATTATGCCGCTCATCCTCTGTTTTCCTTTCTTTTTTATCATTTTTCTCCTCTTACTCATCCTCTCTTTCATATTTTCTGCGTATCCCGTCCGACTATCTTCGTCCGTCAGGGATGAGTCCCTTGCCTCGTTGCCTCCTTCGATGTGTTCGGAGTGAAGGCTCAGTCTTCAACTCCAGTAATTCAACGACTCCTTTCAGGAAATTGTTAGAAAAGTTGGCATCATTCCGGATAGTGTACTTGTACGTTTCTTTTGCGTTTGTCATCGGTGCCAGCTTTGACATTCCATCCGATTCTGTCGCTGGACGTGTAAATTCGCTGCGAGGATAGATCCCGAGTCGCAGAGAATACGCAGAAAATAGCGCTCATCTCAGTGGATGTGCAGTTTCGAGTCTGTTGCCGCTTGTACCAGAATTAACGATGAAGGGGGAAAAATTGGATTTAGGAAAAATTCAGGATTGCCGGTGGTCTGGAAAACTGGGAAAATCAGGGGAATTCGTGGGAAAATTCAGGTCATCTCTCATCTCTGACACTTCTACTATTCAGTTAAACGTATATCTGATCCTCCAACTGTTTATTTTTAAGGCTTGTCATTTTTTAACCAGCCACTGAATGCCTTTTTCCATAATTTGATCTCTACAGAAGGAAAATTGTGTTCAAGGTCTAGCAAAAGTCAGCGGTTTTTTTTTTTTTTTTTTTTTTTTTTTTTTTTTTTTTTTTTTTTTTTTTAAATTTATTGTTTTTTATAAAAAATAAGATAGAAAAAAAGGTGGAAATTTTGTTCGAAGGTCAGTGATAGTCAGGAAGTTAGAACATTTAGAGTCGGGGAAAAGCGAACATAGACAGGAGAAAGTCAGGGAATTTAAGAATGACGAAATCATGGCAACCCTGAATTTTCAAAAGTAATTTTTAACAGACTACACAAATCTGTTTTCTAAGGAAACCTTTCGAAAGAAAAGTTCTCACAAATGCAGCGACGAGATCGCAAACAGTTCCTATGGAGGAGCTTAATTTGTAACAGTATGGCAACAGCACTGAAGGGACCTCCGGTCTATATGGTTTGGAATTTCGCTGATATATCTTTACTCAAATCAGTTCTCGAAAACTGCGTTCTTGGAAGGTAGCTTCGGCGAGTTTTTTTTCCTTTTCTACGTTCGCTAACTGGAAGACGAACGTCAATTGGTGACGAATTATGGGGAATGATTAAAAACACAGTGTTTGGCTGATGAACACAAGAACACACTCGCAAATAAAAACTTAAAAACTTGATAATGGACTTTTTGTAGAGACCTCTCAAGTCACCATTTCACTTGGAAATATATCCTGTCCATGCGCGTTTAATTTCATATCATTCAGCTGAAAAAAGTTTTTGTTCCGTAAATATCGGTAGCAGGATTGTGGTCTCACCAAGACAATGCGGGGCAACCCAGTTAGTTTAATCAATAATCAATCGTCGATGCACTTATCGCTGTGTTTAACCGCTGACTTCCTCAGAAAGGCCAAGAATTCCAAAGAAACACAACTAACAGAAATAGTTGAACCAACGCTTACAATCCTTAGTTCAGGCTAGGTCTCAGAGTCAAAAGCCTGAAGAGATAGAAATCTCTAAATTCTTGCTGAATTTTGAATAAACATTACTTATGTCAGTTACGTTCCCTATGCACTCGTAATAATATCAGTTATAACAGTTAATAATAGTATCTTTACCACTGTAGTGGTTTAAATTATTACTTAATGATCGATTAGTTGTATCATCGTGAAATGGCACATTCGAAACACGTGCTTTGTACCAACACGAAGAAGTGACTTTCACGTCATGTTAGATTGCCTTCAATTTTCCGTGTAGGCATGATGAACTCCTGCGTGGTCGAATAATGGTATTAGCAACAGCTGTAAGGTAATCATAACGCATCGGCAGTTCGCCTTCCAATTTTTAGTGTAGACAACCCGAGCTCCCACTTGGTTAAATAGTGGTATCACTGTAAATTCACCGTTCCTTAGAGCTCACACGAAAAATATACATTAAGCGAACTCTGAGTGGTGACTTGAACACTACGTCTGTTCGCCTTCAATTTTTGGTGTAGGCAATGCGAGCTCCCACGTGATCGAATAATGGTATCAACGTAAATCAGTGCTCCCATTCCTCGGAACTAGTACTGAATATCGGATTTGTAGATTTTCCTGTAATTTTCCCGGAGTTTTTGAAATTCCCAAAATGTTCCGGATCTTTTGCATTTTCCGGAACTTTTGAAAAAAGCCTAAAAGAACCCATCGGCCATGGATTGGAAGAAATTGGAACAAAAAAGTTCCGGATCCTGGAACTTTTGACGGACATGGAAGCACTGCCGTAAATTGATATCTCGTTGTGATCGCCAGCTCTTGGGCTTAATTTTTTTCGGCAGGAGGGATCCAAATTTTTTCGGAAGAAGGGCCTGCCGGTTAATTTCGATCATCTTACATAAATGAAAATAGTCGAAATGAGTTTTGCGAACTCGCGGGAATCGCCACTGCTTGCGCCGCCGCCGGAGGAAAGCGCGTGAAAGTTTATCGTCGCACAGTGGATCGAGTCAATTAGAGAGGTCGGACATGAAATGTTTGTCCAAAACTGCAAATTTTGATGTTAGATTAGTCACATTTCGAATTCTAAGGGGTGTTTCTGGAAGAAAATTTCACGAGGAAACCAATGGAACCCTTTTTAAAATCTGAAAGTTTTGTGTAAATGGATTTGCGAGCTTTTAAAGTTTCCAAATTTTGTTCGGCCTCTCCTATATGACTCGATCCACTGTGCGTGGTTCGCCTATCCAAACTCGGTAATTAATAACCTGGATGAAGCGACAACGTGGTCGGTGATAAGGAGTAATTCGGTTTTCACCCTCTTTCCGCTTCGGCCTCGGCTCGGCTCCGGGCCGTGTTTTTCACTTTTTGCGTCGCCCTTTTCAGTGATCAAAAATCATAGCGGCTCTCCGTTTGAGTATAAATACATTTAAGATGTGTTTTCCTCATGATTTTGATGCGCTGAATCCGAATTTGACCTCCGCTTTTCCCTAAAAAATCATTTGCAAAAGTTACTGTCATTTTTTCACAAAAATCACAAACTACCATACGATTGGCTTGTTATACTTGCTTAGATTGGATGAAAACCATGCGTTCATTGCACATACATGTACAGTTCATGTAAAATTAAGAATGTTTTGATTTTTTGACACCCCCCCCCCAATTTTTTTTTTTTTTTTTTTTTTTTTTTTTTTTTTTTTTTTTTAAGGAAAACTGAACTGAAAAAAATGAAATAGATCTAAAATTCATTTGTATTTTAAAAATGTCGAAATAATGCTTCAGAGAAGACTTTTCTTTACGTTGATTTGACGGGAAACGCAAATCGGGTACATAACAATGTTGAAGAGCGGGGGTGCAATATTGTCACGTTAAGAAAAATTCAATCAACAATGGATAAATATTCGGAGAGTAAGAAATTTTACATCAATAGGTACTTTCTAGGATTGAAAAGAGCGTTTTTAAAGATAAAACTGCGGAACGGAAAACTTCCCAAAAAATCTCAAAAAGTAGGGGGAACCAAATTTTTTTCGAAACGGTCAACCTCAAAAAGATTCATAGAAGCTACATAAGTGCGTCTCTGTAGATGCAAAAGTGCTTAGCACGTGTTAAGCCTGCAACTATAGGTGTTTTTCGGGGCAAACAATTGAGTTTTCCTGGGACAAACACGTAGTCACGTAAAAAATTCAAATTTGGTCGAAAAAGCAGGCGGAAGCAATTATTTTTGGTTCGGTTGCCTTTCTAAGGATCTGCAGAAACGACTTAAAAGTGTCTCTGGAGGTGCCAAATGTCTCAGAATATTTTTCGAGGGGCTTTCCAGGGTTGTAAAACAGTATTTTGAAAGAAACACGCAGGTACGAAAAAGATTCAAAATTCGTCCAAAAAGCAAGAAGAACCAACAATTTTTGGTTTAAAATCCTTCTTAAGGATTCATAGAGACTACTTAAGCACGTTTTTGGAGGTGTCGCATGCCTCAAAAAAGTTTAAGACGACTACAGATTGATCGATGGCTAAACTTGCTAAATACCGTTATTTTAGCCACCGACTTAGAGACCTAGTAAATTCGATTTCTCGAGAAAAAGCAAACCAAAGCACGAAATATTTCTACTGTAGCTTCCCAAGGATGTGTAGAAGCTCCCTAAAGGTGTCTCATTAGGTGACCTTTGGTGACTTTTTTTTAAAATGAAAGTTCGTGGGAAAAATCGGCATTTTTTTTATGAAAAATAGGTATCCAACTTCTACCTTGTGTGGGATGTGTCAGAATGCCTCGGAGAAAAATTGTAATTAGTGCGTTACAATCCTCTTAGAGTCCTCTACAAAATGGTATAAGCAAGAATTCTGAGAGACCATTTCATGATTCAGGAGAGGCTCCGAACGCTTTGTTAGAAATAGCCACTTCACGGGTCAGAAAATACGTATCCGACTATTTGCACAGTTTGTGACACTTTCAAAGTGACTAGAAATTTTTTTGAGGTATACTACGTGTAGTTTATGACCCGTAGATACTATATTTATCAATTTTGACTTGAAAAAAAAATGTCGTCCAATTTCATAAACATCGATTTTTGAGCGCTCCCGAGCGGATTGGGACCATGCGTCGCCTCGCGCTCGCTCCTCAGCCCGCGAATCGCAGACATGCGCTCGCTCATAAATTTAAGTCCACGCGGTTGCCCCAAAGCGGGGACTCACCACAGAAGTGGGGGGGGGGGGAGGCTTCGCTTTTTCGGCGTTGCCGCCGTCTGTTGCATCATGTTTTCCATTATCATTTATTCTGGGAAAGGTAGTCAGGATTGCCACAGTGAGGGAAAACCGGGAAATGTCAGGGAATTTTAAGAAGTCAGGGAAAACCGGGAAATAATGTCAGGGAAAATGACGAAAATGTCAGGGAAAATTTGTTAAATCTTCTTTATTTGCTTTTTAAAATGGGTTGGAGGTTTCGAACCACAAATGCCTGAAAACTATTTTCAATTATGTCTTCTTAGTCATTTGCCTTGGATATGTTTAATTGTCAGGGAATTTCTCCAAAATGTGTCAGGAAAATCAGGGAAATGTCAGGGAATTTCATTTACCAAATTCTGTGGCAACCCTGGCTAGGAGCTAACTAAAAGGTCGCTATCGGTCTGGAAAATCGGGAAAAGTCTGGGAATTTCATGGGTTTAGCGTTCAGCAAAAGTGAGTGTAAATTAAAGGGAAGCCTGATGAACTGACGGTGGCACCACCTAACTGTAAATGTAGAAGGATCAGAATCGACACGGAAAAGGTATGGAGGGATTGGAGAATATGCTCATTGCTGTTCAACATTCATATTTTGCAGTGGTGTGGCGTGAATGATCGATTATCGATATTTTCCCATTTGAATTCGTGGTAAGGAATCGATTATTAAGGTGTTCGCTACACACACCCTTTTAATCGATCCTTCTATATAGGTTTAAATGACAGATTAATCGATGTATCGCAAAGAACGCCACGCCACTGATTTTGAGGTAGGCCAGAAAAAATCCTGCGCACGTCGGTATAAAGCTTCTACAAGAGTATTGCAAAAAGTAAGACTTTGTTCGATTCGGAACGAGGGTGTGGTAGCCGAGTGACTGAAGAGAATATAAGTAAAGCTTTTAAGTAAAAAAATACTTTAATTCAATTGAAAAAAGTGCATTGATTTTTTTAGTGAAATGCAAATTGTGTCACTTAAAAACTCAATATTTTTCCTCATCCAGCACCTGCAGCCTGATTGTTGAACTTGACGTTGGCTCGACAAGAATCGAAAGTCGATATATTACACGGCGTAGATAGAGCTATGACTTTTCTTATCTTGCCGACAAAGCCATTTGAAGTTTAAACAGTCAGGCTGCAGGCTGCCACACCTTCATTCTCTAGTGGTTTGGATTTACTTAATAGGATTTGTGTCTCATGATTGCTGTCTTCAAACTTCTCTTTCACGCTGAACCTTCTGTTAAATCGATGTTTTACACTGAAGATTCTAATCAATTTGAATGTTTCTTTTGTTGCAGGTAAGCTCAATTAATTTCGTAAATTTTTGAATGAATTATATGTCGTGACAGTCAGTAAGTATCCTTTCGAATTTGCTTAAAATCACTCGTTGTAATGTATTTTTGGGACGTAAATTTTGTCCTGATTAAGCTGTCATAAAAAATCAAGGAATTTTATTAGGATTGATCAGGGAAAATCTGAAAGTCAGGGAATCCCAACTTTTTTTTGGTCAACCTGGAAACGTCACATCGCGAGCAACGGTCAACATTTTGAAATTTTTCCCACCCCTGCCACCTGTACCTAAGTGGAAACCTAGGTCACCGCTCTCAGGTTCCAGGGTAAAAAATGCTTTAATCGGTATATCTGGTAATGGGAAAGTTTTCGAGAAGGCTTTAGTGGGCTGATTAATGAAATTGATAGACAAAGCGATAGACAGAGCAGACAAAGGGCAAATGAAGTGATCCTACACAGAAGAAAATAGATGGTGCTGACGACAGAACCTTCTGTTCACAGGGCTCCTGCAGTTTCTTTGTTACACTTACAGAATTTTTCTGTTGTGAGAATAGAACTTCGGTCGTGGGAACAGAGTACTCATAACGGACGCTTCTGTGACTGTTACAAAAGAAGTGCAGGAGCCCTGTGAACAAAACTATTTTTTCAGTGTATTGGTGGAAGGGGGCGGTTGCAATGGACAAAGGTGGTAAGTGCATGATAGGCTAACTGAACGGCAACCGACTAGAGTCCTTTAGTCAGTCCATCAATTTCCGCCCTAGTCCATAACAACCACCTTTTTCAACAAATAAGATCGCACCATACTCCCCACGTCTTCTTTGTCTATCACTGTGTCTATCAATTCCAATAATCAGCCCACTGGTGCCCCTTCAAAATGCTTATATTGTAACAGTGCGTGCGAAGAGAATGTGTATTTTCCTGTAAGTTACCTAGAACGTAGATTTGAGCCGCGTATGAAAATGTTGCATGTGTGAGGAATTTGCGATTTGACTACTGATTCTTCTGTGAAAGTTCGCGAGAAACACGATGGTGCCACTGCTTTTCTCTGAAATCAACTCCCAAGCTCAAAAAAAGCTCTCAAGTTGAGGCCAAAATGGAGGGGATATCCCTCGCTATCCTGAGAGTCCACCCCCACGTCAAGACAAACTCTCCATGCAAAAATACGTAGCAAATACATTAGCAGGGTTGCCGTGTTTTCAGTTGTGGAGTCCCCAAATAAAGTGGCAGCCCTGTCAATGTATTTACTCCCTATCTTTGCATGGAGAGTTTGTCTTGATGTAGACGTGGACTCTCGGGTAGGGCGGGATATCCCCATTTTGGCCTCAACTTGAGAGCTTTTTTTGAGCTTGGGAGTTGATTTCAGAGAAAACCAGTGGCCACATCGTGTTTCTTGCGAACTTTTACATACGAATCAACAGTCAAATCGCAAATTCCTCACACATGCAACATCTCCATTACCGGGAAAGTTGCCGGTGGGATCCGTACTCGCGTTGGGCGGTGCTGTAGCGATGTGGTGGCGGTTACCATAGCCGAACCCCGTACTACAGCTCAGTGGCCACAAGCCGGCGAGCGTAGTCCAAAGCCGGGGTGATCGCTAGTCAGTGACATTGACAATGTAATTCATGGATAGTCGCAGTCGCAGAGGTGAACGCTTCATCAAGGTCCGACGCCGGCGCACCGTTGCCAGCTCCGTCGAGGCGTCAAGTTCCGTTTCAGCGGGTCTAAAGGCTCGGGCGGACTTTGCTGCCGTGCTAAGAAAGAACGCCGTATGAGCCTTCAGGCGTTGCCAAAGTTCCTCCGACAAATCACTAATTTGAATATTTTTCTGCCAGTTTCTCGGATAATTTTGTTTGTAATTTGATCTAAAGTGATTGACAATTTCAAGGAAAAATATTTATAATTTTCCTGCAAAATAAACATTTAATCGAAGGAAATTTGGTAACTCTCGAATGTTCATACGGCGTTCTTCCTTAGCACGGCAGTATGGGAGACCTGTCCCTATTTGAGAGACGTTTCAATATCAGCGTGTGACACACCTTATGTTGTTGAAATTTCAATCAAATTTCTGGCAAAAACAGTTTTAAATTACCATTGAGAGCTGAATTTCGTAGGCGCCTCTGAAAATTCTTGTCAGGCTCTTCCCCTCCTCCCCTCTCATAAGGCTAAGGAGTCTCCGTGAGCCCACTTTTGGAGCTGGTGAAGACCCCCCAGAATCTCCCTTGATAAGGTGTTCTTCTACCCTCCCCCCCTTCCAAAGTTGCCAGGACTCCCCATGATGGAAGGGTGGTAGGCAGTAGCATGGCGTGCTTCGCGATGTATCGATTGATCTGCCATTTAAATCTAAGGGAAAATATCGATAAACAGGGTGTTCACGACGGACACCTTAATAATCGATTCTTTACTACAGCTGCAAATGGAGAAATATTGATACTCGATCATTCACGTCTCGCCACTGGTGGCAGGGTTTCATAAGTAGAGAATGGGCCTGTTGCATGCAAGAGATACAGCCGCGCGAATAGATTTCTCAGAGGTTAAATGACACGAAAATTACGATGGTCACATGAAAAAAGTCTGAAATACACTCCTTACTGCGCAATTTGCGTTGTTAGGAACGCGCTTTTTCAAATTTCCCGCGTCTGGGGGCAGTTTTCTAATCACCGGAAACGAGCAAACGGCGGGCTCGGTGATTTCCGGAAGATGCCGAGTCGTTGTTGTTGTTGTTATTAATTCCTTCAGTTTGTTTACAAACCCAACGTGATCTCCTACAGTGGTCCATATACGCTTTATGCGGCAACCAAATCGATCAACTTTTAAATATCCAATGCAATCCTTCCCCCCCCAATTCAAAAAAAAAAATCCCCCCCCCTTTTTTTTCCCCTAAAACAAATTCATTTTCGTGACGTCAGCACCAACGGATCAATTAACGAACACAGTTTGGTGATCGGCGGTACCACCGATCAAAAAAAGAAAACCCCTGATGTCACGAGCTCCGATTTTTAGGTTATGTTGTCAGTTTTAGTTGACCGGAAATAGCCGCGAGTTGCCGTTAATTGTTTCTGTTAGAAAACTGCCCCCAGACGCGGGAACTTTGAAAAAGCGCGTTCCTAACAACACAAATTGCGCAGTAAGGAGTGTATTTCAGACTTTTTTAATGTGACCATCGTAATTTTTGTGTCATTTAACCTCTAAAAAGTCTATTCACACGGCTGTATCTCTTGCATGCAACAGGCCCATTTGAGAGAAAGGGAAAGGAAATCCTAAGATTTACGAGGGATTCTCCCAGAAATTAGGAAAATATCAGTGAAGGAGAAAATCTTAGAATTTTAGAGACCAGCATCACCCTGAAACGTTCCAGGCATTTTGTTCTTGTCCATTTTTAGCCTCGTTTTTTGGATTTTTCTGAGTAGCGTGTTCTAAGTGGTTGAATTTGACTTGCCCGCTTTAAACGTTCATAGCAGCATCGTTAAATTCAAGGCGTATGGCTGAAATCTTCACGAAGACTCGGAATGCTCCACAAAAATCCTTTATCCAGCGCGAGGAAGGAAAATCCGCCTCTCGGCGAAATTTGATACTGCGGTTTCCAAGATGGGCGTGGATTCAAAACTAATGGTTGCGCTAAAAATATACGGCATAGAATTTTCTCAAGATTCAAGCCCCCCCCCCCCCAATACCCCCCTCCCCTCATTACAGCGCAAATCACGCTGATCATCTAAGAATCTTGAATCTGCGCTCATTTTTTTCGCGTCTCTAAATTGATATAGATATCCCTTGAATTTCGAAATTTCGAACTCTGCTCCTTCCATCCAGTGAAATTGGGATTAATTTATCCAATTGGCAGAGCCTCTCTTTGACTGAGATGGTCTGATTCTGGATTTAAGGTGAAAATTACAATTATAATTCTCCGCTTTGCCAAATTTTTTAAATCATTCTGAATTTTACAAGGAAAGACATTTTTTATAGTTAACTCCGCAGAGGCATGTACAAAAACGCTTTTATTCCGCGTCCCCTCTCCCCGGCTTTCCATGCTCAATTTTCCCTTTATTATCATTAAAATGTAGACTTAAAATGCTGCTGTTAGCGAAACTTGGCGATGATCATTCGGTTCTTTTTGTTCCTTAATGAATAATATTTTATTATTACTTAACATAATGCGACGTCAAACGTTGTTGCGAGTGGATTCCTCAACATGTCGCAATGTGCTTCCACGATGAAAGCCGTGCAACATTTTAATATGCCCGCTCCGATAAGATTCTTCTCGCTTATTATCTGTCAGTCCGTCAGCTGATACTAGCCGCAGGTTAATTAATTTTTGCACCGCATCCCATTGAATCGCCGCTCTTTTTACACTCTAATATCAGAAGCTTTATTTAATCTACTTTGATATGCGCTTGCGGCAGAAAAATACGAGTATTCCCAGAGTGTCTACAAGTCCGGAAAGTCCGGAAATAGTACTGACTTTTTAAGGGCGGTCCGGGAGTACTGATAAAGTGCGGAAATTTTGCAAGGAGTCCGGAATTTTGTTTCATTTTTTTTTAGCTTTTTTGTCGCAATTTGAGCGAGAAATTCAAATTGTTGAAATTTTTTGAATTTCGTCTAATGGAGGTACTGAAAAAGTTCTGAATTTATCTGTTGAGGAGGAACGGAATTTTTTGGGAATCTCCTGAAAAAGTACTGTAAAAGTACTGATTTTTGGCCAGCCTGTTTTAGTGGACACTCTGATCCCAAAAGGTAAAACGACGCGACGTTGTTAAGAGGAACGGAAAAAGGTGCGAAAGTCTGGGTGGGGTAGGTGTCTGGTAATATTAAAATCATGAAGGTGACCGAAAAAAATCGTCGCATTGGCTGTTCTTGTTGTATGAAACTAATTCTCGTTGCGCGGAGGCAAGGCCGGATTTACCTACTTGCCGCCCATGGGCCGCCTGTATTTTGCCGCCCTCTTCTCATTCATTTTGAAACATCAATAAAAACCATCAAGTGAACGTGCCGGAGGGAGAAGGGTGCATAAGACGTGTTCACTCGTGTTGGACACATTCTTTGCGTAAGCCCTGTCAACACTACTAAAGTTCACGGAACTTCACGCGAAAGCTCAGTTCCGTAAACCTATCTCTGCGGGGACAAGGCTTGTAAGAAATGAACGAAAAAATTCAGAAAGAACAAACATAAATGTGGTTTAATAATTTTAACTTCCGCCGCCGTGCCGCGCTGACCACACTGTATTTGGCGCAATGCGTGAAGTATTCATGTAGTCTTGTAGGCACTGTGCGTTTCACGCCGCGCCGCGCCGACCGCTGTTGACCGCACTATGTTTGACGCAATGCGTGAAGTATTCATGCAGTCTCGTAGGCGCTAATATGTGTTACATGCCGACCGCCGCGTCGAGGGCTTCTTCTTTTCATCTCAAGTCATCGTCATCATTTCTCTTTGCGCCGCGCCGCTCCAGGCGCAATTACGTGCTTGGTTTCTCTCTTCAACTAATTAAAAGTGCGCAGTCTTTTGTATCACCGAAGTACGACAAAATTAGAAATTAATGAACTGTTAGGAAATAAGAGATTTTGTCACCTTTTCTTGTTTGTAATTTTTTTCTGAATCCGATTTTTTTGTACCTGCATTTAAAAAAATTGCAAACTTTGCCGCCCCCTAAGTTTGCCGCCATGGGCCGCGGCCCATGTGGCCACCCCCTTAATCCGGCCCTGCGCAAACGTTCGCCTTCTATTTTGCCGTATAGGCAACATACATACCAGGGAGCACGAATAGTTATTATTCTATAAACACACAACAATATCGCATTATGAATGTAGAATCATTGCTGACCAAAAAACTCAAGAGAAATTGAAACAATTTTATTTAATTTTCCATTTCATATTTCGTAATCAAGCGACGGAAAGCACTGAATGTATACTTAAAATTTCGTATGAAAGATTCTAAATTTGTAGATTTTTTTGCATGTCCTACCTCGGGTACCTCTTTAGCCTTGGGATATCCCTCAAACCACCGTTTACGGAGCTGCCAGATCAATTCCGGATGAGGGCAAACAATTTAAAAAATCTGGCACTGACAGGTGGCTTCTTATGCAAAACGAAGAAATGCCAAGGAAATAGCTTCTCTAGTCCGATGTCTCTCGGCGTTAACAGAAAAAATTAAACTGATACTTTTTAGAAAAGAAGAAGAAGAAGGGGGAAAAAACCACAGCGCCATGAACAAGATCTCTGTAAAAATACTGTATTTTTTACTGTGACTGGTCCCTAAATAAACTGCATCCAGACGTTTTTTGAGGCTTGAAAATCTAATATTCTTAAACATCGCTCTGCTGCAAGATGTATCCTGATAAAGGCATTAATAACCCAGTAAAATCTAATTTTTGAAGACGCTTATATATAATTTGAAAAATAACGGATTCGATTTCAAACCCTACAGAGCAGACAACCGCGTTTCTTTTTCTGCAGTTTACCGCACACAGCCCCTCTCGCCTCTGAAAAAAGTATCTAAAGACCGATCATGAACATTTTACAAGCGTTCTGTTTCTGTCACGAATGGGTTAAATCCGGCAGAACTGTGGCGGTCGGTGCCGAAGCTGAGGCAAGTTGAATAAACCTACGGAAAGCGTCAAACTGCCCGATTTAACGCTCAAAATAGACGCAAGTTGTCCATCGGTGTACTATGAATGGCCCACTCCCCCGCGCCCCTTCTCTTATAGCATTTTCGCGTTGCCCCCCCCCCCCCCCCCGCCCCCCGGTGGCGGTGGATTACTCACCGGATGATAAACACGTCTCTTGTCTCGCATAGGCACCGCTCGAAACTCAAAGCTCGACTAATGGACTCAACGACTTGTCGCATTGCTCAGAATAGCATAGGGGTTTTAGCATACTTCAATCTTGTCGAGCCGAAACTTCAAAGAGCTTCGAGGACCCCCTCATTTTCGGTTATTTTAGAGAAATATGTTTGCTACCAAGGAAAAAATAGTTGTGAATGGAGGAGTCACAGCCGTAGGGGCAATGGCCATAATTACATCGAAATATTGCAAAGTTTAGGCTGATAACGTGTTTCTTTGCTACTTATCGAGCACATGATTTTTGTTTAGTAAAACCTTAGCGATTCTTGCTTAAATCCTGAAGAATATTGTTTAAGAATTTCTGGAAATATTGAAATTGGTAACTGTCTACTAAAGTACATTTTCAGATGAGCTTTTCCATTCGGTACCTAAATGAGGAATTCTTGGCTTTGACACGTTCAAACGATTCATATCTTTTATCCTTCTCATATCTTTGGTTTGACTCGAAATTATTTTATACCCGCCAGCAACATTACATGCTATCATTCTATTTCTGACCCCTCCCCCCCATCCCCCCTCTTTATCGTCCTCGAGAAAATGAATACTTAACACCTGGGAGGAGTTCAAATTATATGGAGAATATAGGGCACCATCGTCATTAATTTTTTGTTGAATTTTTTATTTTTATGTATCTATTCTTTCAGTTTATATATTTATTATTTATTTTTATCGAAGATTGTAGAGCAGTGCTAGGTCCAAACCATTCTGAAGGAAATAATGTATTTATTTTTTTATTTCATTCGTTTATTTCAATGATCTATTTTCATACATTTATAATGCATTTTTATATAAATGTTATTCATTTTCATCCATTTACAATTTATAAATTTGTCTCCTTTTTTAATCAGGGATCGTAGTTAAGTACTTTCTACGTCCTGACACACTACTCTTCTCTTCCTCCCACTCAGCGACTTTAGCCCTGTAGTGTTGATATTCTAAAGTATTGCCGAGGGGTTATTAATAGGGGCACTGACAGGAAAATATCCGTGGCGTTAGTAACTCCCAGTTTTTAGCTCCCCCTGTCGGCGGCGCCCGGTTTTAAGTTGGACCCGGGACTCCCGGTCCTCCGCGACCGGGGCAGCTTCACCGGCGACAGCGACGACCCCAGAATACTAATCGCCGCGGCCAACCGCAAGCTGTGCCCGGTGCCGGCCAACGCAATGAATTATTTACTTTGAATGCTGACGTCACAGGTAATAGAGCGTTAAGTTTCAAGGATCCACAAGCACGAAAGGAGAATCGATTCGGAAAACAGCCAAAACGGCGACTCGTGAACGTCGTTGTCGCACCGTGCGAAAGCGTCACCAGTTTTCCCCCCTATACGAAACGATGTAAATGTTTCGCCACTGTTTACGTTTTTCGGACGGATTGAAGCGTTAATTTCGAGAAGGTGCCAAGTCGGATTTTTTCAAATTTGAGTTTTAGGTGAAAAAGTAATCCTTTTTCTGGAATGAGAATATTCTGGAAAAATTGTGAATTTTTTTAACAATATTTTTTATTATTTCACGCAAACCTTTTACCAGAAAATTTGTATACATTTTCTCCCTGGTATCGAGGACTTGGAAACCTGAGAACTTCCGGTATCTATGATCTATGATGAAATGAGAGGTGTTTAAAAAAAAAACCGGAAAAAATGTCAGGGAATTAGTGTTTAAAGCTGAGAATGTCTCTTCTACCCTCTTCGAGATCAAATTATGATTTTTCTCTAAACACCTTTACTAAAGTTGAAAACAGAGACTAACCTGTTCTTACAGAATAAACACTATGGCTGTAACATCATGTAAAAAAAACTTGTTTCTGGAAAGAAATATCTAATTTTCCTGAACTTGACGGAAAAACCAGTTATTCCCAGAAGCATGGAGGAAAATTAAAGGAAATGCCAGGAAAATATCCGGGAATTGGAAATTCCAGAATTTTCGACGCGGTGCTTCTCTTCAAAATCAAAATTTTACAATGGAAATTTGGCGACAATCGAATGCCGATACGCCGTTTTTCATCAGCAAAGCGACGTTCGTCTCTGACCTCAAGTCAAATGGCGGGAACGGAAATAGACGGGGCACGGCAACCCGGTCTGGCGACGCACGGCGCACAGTGGATCGAGTCAATCGGAGTGGTCGGACATGAAATTTTTGACTTGAACTGCAAATTTTGATGTTTTTCTTCGTCATCTTTTAATTTTAAGGGGTGCTTCGAGAAGAAAATTTCACGAGGAAACCATTGGAACCACTTTTAAAACCTCAAAGTTTTGTATAAACGGAGTTATAAGCTTTTAAAGTTTCCAAATTTTGTCCGACCTCTCTTATTGAATCGAGCCACTGTGCGGCATCTCCACCGCGCCTCACGTCGGCTGTTTATTTTGAAGCGATCTTGACCCTCGCAAAAAAGAAAAAAAAACCGCGGTTACGCTTCCGATCCGGATGCCCGATAAGCGGCGTCGCGTCGCCCTCATCCGGGTCCCGGCCCAAGCCCCGGACCCCCCCCCCCCACCCCCCTCCGTAGCCCCCGCGGGAAATCGCCCCCGGCGCGGCGACACCCGCATCATAACCTTCGCCCACCCTGACCAACGTCACAGGTGAATTCCCGAGGCCAGGTGCGAGCAACCTCCGAATCGACGATCTCGCGGAATTAATCGCGGGGTTCAAAGTCCCCCCAGCGGACTGATGATTGAAATCGAAGGGATTCATACCGAGTAAGTGTTGAGAAATGCTGGAGCGATCCTATGGTGAATTGGTGTTCCTTGACTAGGGAGGAGACGTATGGGACTCCCAGTGAGAGGTTGGCTGATCAGTTGGTCTAAACTGACCTCGTGTGAGTGTCAACCCCTGATGACCTGTGAGAATACTCTTGTATTCTTTGTCTAGATTTGTCTTCATTTCAATAATCGGCCTGCAAGAGCGCGAGAAACGAAGGGATCATACTATATAAGTGTTGAGAAAACAACACTTATCTGCATTGGGGCCGGCCAGGTTGGACTAGTGGTCAGCGCGTCTGACTCTCGGTCCATAGCTCCCGGGTTCGAATCCCGTCGGTGGCGTCTAATTTTCACGGAATTGACGAGTAGATCTGCTGAAACAGATTCTCCTCGGCTTTGATCCCTGAAAATTGGAAAAGCCTGGAGCATGGAGATCCCTCGATGTCTACGGACACTAAACATTGTCTGAAGTTGGCTGAAGGTGCTAGGCACGAAGGCATTAAACCAGCAGGGAAAAAAAGAGAAAAAAATCTGCATTGGGTCCTTTTACAATGAGACCATTTGTCTTGAAAAACATTTAAAATTGGAACTCAACTATTATAAAACGTGAAATAATTTGAATTGAAGCTGGCAAAGCAGTTACTTTCATGCTAAATTCTGTTTTTTGTACCCTTCCGAATCTCACAGGTGAGCTCTTAAGTCCAGCTGCGAGCAACCTCAAAATCGCCCATTATTCCCTCTGCACTATGGGTTCATGACTTCCAGGATAGCAGGGAAAATGAAGGGAATTCTAGTTGGCATGGGAAAATTGATGCGAATGTAGGAAATACGAACTTTTGCGAGAGCCGCTTTTAAACACCCCTCTGAAAGGGGTCCAGGTGCAACTCACCTGAAAATCGCCAACCGCGCGAATAAGAGCTCTCTTAGCTCAAAATTCATAGGATAACCGCTAGAAAACTAAGTTTTTTGCTTACCTTAAGAAAAGAGGCCGAAGTCAGCGGAAGTACATGCCACATGTTCGAGCTTTATATGGGGTCCATTATCAATTGAAGAAATTATGAGATTTTAAAAAGTTTTTTTGTTCTTAATTATCCAATTAGTTAATCTTGATTTTAAATATTTTTGTATTTTCCTTACATGTTTATCGAATGTTAATTACCCTGACTGGATTCTGGCAGGCGATTAAAAAGATCATTCAGTTTTAAACCGAATACTCGGAAAACTGACTTCAAAATACAGTTCGTGTTTTTTTTTTCCAACTCATCCTCCTCGAGTGGCAATCGTTTTTTCTTCTCCTTTTTTTGCGCTCGCTGTCGGAGCATACTTACGAAGCTAAAGGGACGAAAAGAACAAAGGCGATTGTGCAAAGAAGGAATCTCGTCGCAGGTGTTGGCATATCACCAATTGGCATGATCCAGGAGCTAGGAACTAAATGAGTCTGGGATACCGTTCAACATGTGACTTTTTTCTCCGCAGGACAGTTTGCATCTGCTAATCTCACGAATTTCTCGTTCGCTCCGAGTGGAAACAGAAAGTTACTTCGAGGACGGTAGAAAATAGAGAGGCATCGGTGAGCCCAAATTACCTGCAAACTAAACGTAACTTCTGCCTCCATCGGAGCGCGTTGGTTGTTTTGGTATGCCAGTGCCCGGAAAAAAATGAAGGAAAGATGATAAAAAATCTTACCAACTAAGTGGGCACTGTTTGTTGCGGTGCGAGATCGCTCATCGAGGTCAAAGTTGTACAGAAACGTTTTTTTATTGTTGTAACATGAATGTCAGCTATTTTTGAAATTTTGATTTGAGGTTTTCAGCAGGCCTTGGATCAAAAAATCTGCGCTACATCTCTGATTTCAATCCAGTGGGCTGGTTATTGAAATTTATGTCGACACGGCGATACATCAAATATCGATATATTACATGGTATAGATAAGGGAGAAAGATAGAGAGACGGGGCTTGTCTTGTCTCATCTTATCGACATGGCTTTTAACTAGTTTCTGTTTTCGTCCCGAAGAAGAGTCGTATTTTGTTCGACGCAACAATTGTTTCCTGTCACCGATTTTGTGTTATTTGCGTCACTTCTTCACAATGAGGGGGAGTCACTTTCCAACATGGGAAATTGGAGAAAAATAGATTTAAAAGTGAGAATATTTGCCGTCTTGAGACGTCATCTGGCGGCATTTTCAATTTAAACACATGTATATTAGTAGATAAGATTATTTTGACATTTTTTCTCCAATAATTGTCCAATTTAGAAACCAAGGATATCCTCGTACGCGGTATTCCTAGCAGTATCATTTTCCTTGTTGGGAATCCATCCCAACAGGGGGGGGGGGGGGGCTTAAGGGTATGAATTTCCACTCTACACATGATGTTACATGAAGTTGGACGAAATTAATAACGACTTATACTGTATACCTAGTCGAAGCACGCCCGGAAGTGTGGCAACTTTTGACCCAAGCCTGGCAATAGTGTTGCTCCGCTGTGCCCTGTGCGGGAGTGATGAACCTGAAGAGAAAGTGGACTCTAATCATTGCCAGCTTATCCTCCTATAGCGCACCATTTTCCGCTCGATTCCAAAAGTAAAACGGGTTTTTTGATCCGATCGTGCAACCTCGTTGCAAGTTCGCTCTATTTCGACTTCGGTGCAGCACGCTCGACTAAGGACCAATATTTCGCATCTCTCGAACACCAAGTTATGCTGAAATAGGAAACAGAAAGCTCACTCTATAAAATTTTGTATAGCTGCTGTAATGTTCGTTCACTCAACAACGTTTACTAATGTTCCTCCGAAAATGTTTGTTTGTCTTTAGTAACGCGGCAAATTTTCCCGCCTTTTGCTATGTAAAGCATACATCCGTTTTTGTGAAATCACCAGCACCCTTCTCATGCACCCGTTAATGAAAGAAGGAATGAGTTGTCAAGGAGCAATTCTTTGAAACGCAATGAAGCCCTTCAGAAATCCCCTTTTTTATTAGAATCTTTAGAAATTCAAAATCACCGATACACCAGGGTGGCAAAATTTCATGAAAAATAAAATCTTGAAATTTCACGTGAAATATTTCATGAAATATCAGAAATTTATAGAACGTATTGAAAAATACCGGTTCTATTTCATGTTTCACAAAATGTAAAAATTGTGACTCTCTTCTATTTTTGTGTGTCTGAGTATGCGAACTGCATACCCTAGCCCCTGAAAAATATGAAATATTTCACTGAAATTTCCAATTTTTAATTTCTTTAGTTACACCTCCGTTTCATGCCACCTTGCGACACACTCATGTAAAACTACAAAATGAGGTGGAACATTTTTCCAGTGCATGCTCTCAATATATCTTTAGACATTATGCTCCGGAGAGCAACATTTTTTCTGGGGAATAAATGCATGCTTCCCACCGAAGCGAGGAAGTTGCGAAAAATAAAACTATTTTATTCTGAGGAGGATGTTGCGGTGATTAAGCCTACTAGACCACCTGTAATCGTATTTTCCAATTAGCGGACTAGCGGACTACAGGCTGCACTGCGAGCTCACGACTTAATCCAATTTTGCTTTATCTTGTCCCGAGGGATTCTTCGTTATCAAAGTAGGGCTGTGATATCCTGCTAGCCTTGTGTCTTGACGTAGAGGAGAAATCTTCACAATCTAAGTTAGTCCCTCTAGAATGTCCCGGCATACTCCTCTCGACTAGGATGTAGAAAGAGTAAAGCATCCGAAATTGCTTAATCCATCAAAACATTGTCGATTTTTGTATGGTATATATTTAATTAAATGGGTAGAGATATCCCTCGATGCAACTATTATTTGAATCAGTAGTTTTCAAAAGGGAATAGGTCCATTCCTCGATGACTCTCAGTTAACACGCCCTTTTATGCCAGCCAAGGCTCATGCAAAAACGGACTTCTTCCCTTTTGAAAACAACTGATTCATTATTTGACTCATAGCCTAAAAATGATCCACCGGAAAAACTTTCGAAGCTAGTCCTAAATAGTGGTAAATTATTGAATCATGATAGAGTCCACTTTTGTGAGAATCAAGTGAAATTTACATTGTAGAGATAGAATATCTATAGGTATAGAAATATATAGAGATAGGCAGTTCTAAGCGAGGTTGCCGCTTCGTCTGAGGATTTCATACGATAAGAATATGATTTGTGATTGAGTTAGCTAGAGGGGCCCTCCAGGTGGACACTCAACTTTTTTAGTCTAGCGCGGAATCCCATTTAGGATCAAAAAGACTAATTATCAGTTGTTGTCTACACGGAACGATTTCTAATACTCTAAAAAACAGACTGGGTCAAATCCCGAGCTATAACTTGCAGAATTAATGATGCTACAAGCATTTAACACAGCGGCTCTGAATCTGGAAACAGCTGTGAGAAACGCTTCGTCAATTGGACCTAAAATTTGCAACCATGCTGAAAGGAACTATTTGATAATGACCCGAACAAAAAAGAACGACGTTCACAAGATTCATACGAACCAAAGTTACTTTTGATTTTATACATACCTACATAGTTCCTCATTTTAGTATCAATAAACCCAGTTGATTCACCGTAGTTGTTTCTGGATAAATTGACAATCGAGAGTTGGCAGCGTCAGATGGCGCTACATGGTCTGATTGTGAGTGCCGGTAATTGACGTCATCTCACAGATAACCCTTAACCTTACGTTACTCCTCTCCCCCTTCCTTGCTTAATCTTCATTACTAGCTGCAGATTAAGGCATCATATTAATGAAACACCACCATTCGTCATAATCTCATTCGATGAAATATCCATCCAGTATTTTGATATCATCTACCGCGATACAATTTTCTCACGCTGTAACAGCCCTTTATCCTGCTGAAGCGTAGAGTTTTCTCCCGTTACAGAATGATAGTTTTTCTGCCATGATTCTCGAAAGTACCCAAGTTTGTAATTGTTTTCGTATCGAGGTTAAGGAGAAACATCATAGCCGCCTCGAATAAATGGTCTATTTAGTTCAAAGAACGCCAGAAACCTTGTGGTAGCCCCCAGAACTTCTGTAGTAAATACTACAACTGCCTCGGTGGTCATACCATTACCAATAGGTGTTTTTGCGGTAGTCACTACAACTAGCGCCCGGTATCTGCCGCTCCGTTCATTAGCCTCTAATTGCAGCTGATATCTTACTGCGTAAAAAGACTTTGCGTCGGAGCCAGAAAATGGGTAAAGTCAGAAGGTGTTACCTGTCCTCTGGGGCCGCTCTTAAAATACGTAACGCTGAATTTTCGATATTTCAACCCATTTCTTCTCCTTGTAACGTTTTTACGACGGAGGTATTCATCCTTTAACATATAAAAACAAAATGGCGTAACGCTCTCCTCGACACTTTTTTCCCCTTACAGCGTTACGTATTTTGTAAAACCAACACAGGCGAGACAAGAAATGCGCCAGGTGTGAGACGGAGAAGAGATTCGATGTTTCCGACGCAAATCGTTATTCTGAGCCTCGATTTTTTCCGCGTATTTTAATTCTGGTGCTTTGTCAATACTTCAGATTTCCCGTGTAATTTTCTTCCTAGGTCATTTTATTATGAAGGGGCGCGTTGCTTCCCCTCGCCTCCATGAGTCCTTGGGGGGGGCGGTATCGGCGCCACCCCTTCGATTCTCAACAGAAAGTTTGTGTTTTCCTTTCTTTTACTCTTTGAACAACAGTTTATTCGAACTCTCTACTGTCGCTTGGGGACTTTTTAAAGTGAATTGAGCCTAGATTACACTGTGACGCTTTCCTCGTCCGGGTGACCGATGACCGGTAGCTCGTCACCGCCGGCGCGACCCCCCAATAACGGCGGGAAATTGATATTTGATGGCGGCGATCGATGTCTGCTCCGCGGCCCGGCTAACTACAAGCCGATGAAGCCATAAAATGTAAATCACTACGTGAAAAACAGTGACAGTCGTTCACCGTGTAATCCACCGCTCCCTATCAATGAATTTTTCACCGATCCGTATCATTTTCCAGCACGAACATTTCAGTTGACCGTTCCGAAAATATGGGTCAGTTGCGCGTGCCCATAGAGTACATAGAGTCGTTATCAGTGTTCGAAACTCACCTTTGAGCTTTAGGAGCCATGTGGCGCATCAAGCCCGATTTTTAGGCGCCATTGAAGATTTTTTAGGGGCCAAATTGACTTTTTGCCTATATATTGCGGCGCATTTAGTGAAAAGTTAGACGCGAGATGTTTTTGTAACAGAAGTAGTAAGTAGCTGTAACTTGGGGAAGACAAAAGCACTAAGAATGAAATCGTGAAGAATAGACAAAGCAAGCTTTCACTTGTAGTGCTGAAAATTCTGAGTTTTTTCAATTCAAATAGATTTGTTTTTCTTTCTTTGTGTGACTTCCTACGAAAATCCAGATTTTTAGGGGCAATTTTTAAAGGCTACCTTGGCGCAGAGCCTTCATTTGTTAGGCGCCATGGCCGATTTTTTAGGCGCATTTGGCGCGTTGGCGCCTGTGAGTTTCGAACACTGCGCACGAGTAAGTGTGCCATATAAACCAAAGTTCGGTCCTTTCAACCGGAATTTATATTTCGTCGTGCGGTTACGAAGATGCAGGGATTTCGCACGATCGCGGACGTGCGATTCTAGAACGGCAACATAGTCAGACGCCTCCGCCAGTCGTTTCGTCTGAGCGGCTTCGAACAAGCGAACTCGGTGCACTCTGTGTTCTCAGTATGCAAATGAGTTATAGATGTGCTAGGCTAGCGTGAGTCACTGGCTGTGCGCTCCTAGTCTGATCGCGAGTTCAGCGTGTAGAGCTTTTTTTGCGCGACCGGCGAGGCGCGTTTCGATGTTGCAACTACCTGACGGAGACAAACAGAGGCCCTCCACCACTGCAATGGTGGCAGCTTTTACTTTCGGGGCTACAGCATTCAACCGTCGGCCTACCTCCTTGTTGGCTGCTGAGCGACGTGTTGAGCAAATCTTCACTCATATTGAGTCCCTTTGTACTGAGAGTAAAGACAATGTGAATCCATTTCTGATTGGTTCCCGTATTTTAGGCATTCACAGTGTCTTAAACGGGAATAAAGATTACATTTTCACCAATTGCAAAGATTATAAACTGGAATGGACCGGGGAATTGGGGGTGCGGCAAGGAACAAAAATTAACGAGAGAGGGAACGGAGATAGAAATTCGGGAATTGGTTGATCAAAGATTACAAAAATCGTCCAATTTGTGTAATCTTTATTCCCGTTTGTGACATCTATAAGCCGCGTTGTCTCAAATCTCTCCATAAAGAGACTCTACACTCATATCTCAGAGACGGTGGAAGCTTTTACTTTCGGGGCGACATCATTCAACCGTAGACCTACCTTCTTGTTGACTGTCGAGGGACGTATTAAAAACAATGCTCCTCTTAAAATAAATTTCAAAATGATAGAAGCTTTTACTTTCCCGGCCACTTCATTCAACTATTGATCTCTCACCCTGTTGACTGTTGAGCGAAGCGTATACCAAATCTTTCATCAAATAATCCGATTCAGGAAAACTTGTTGTGAGAACTGCCTCTCCTCAAGCTCATTACTAACAAGAATGTTGTCAAGGTATATGGTTGTTGCTCCCTTATAACTCCTCTCGAGGCAGTGCTGAATCTACGGAAGTTGAAGTTTCTTCCTGTCGCTAAGAGTTTAGTTGAGGGTCTCTATTTCGTCTCCAACTTCGCCTTTCCCCCGAAGGAATCGCTCTTCTTCCGGATTCGGCTTTCCGAGCCGGCCGAGGTATTTCCGGATACCATTCGAGCATCCGAACGAAGTGTCAGCAAGTTTTCTATCCTTGTCGATGGATCCTCCTACAGTCGAGCCTCTCGAAAGCCTCTCGCAAACTTTACAAAAGTTTTCGGATTATTTATAAGTTGCCAACAACGGTTCGCCGACTTTCTTAATTGGGAGCTCAGCCGCTGAAGAACTTCAAAGGCGGGCTAGGTGATGCAGGGAGAGTAAATGGAAAGTATATAAACATCTCCTGTGTGGTGGGAAATATCCGGGAAGGGGCAATCGGTCTCGGAGAAAATGAGGCAAGGGTAGTGGAGGAGAGTGGAAAGAAGGGAAAAAATGTCATCTTCCTGGCTTACACAAAACGTCGTATATTAATTGTGTTGCACTCACAATCAAGGTCGCTATACAGGTACTCTAAATCAAGGGGGGTGATCTGATGTTGCGAGACGTTACGAGAGTATAGGTCCAAAACGATGAACATTTTTTGAAAGTTTTGATAAAGATATGAACACTAAGAATACACCGAATCACTTTGCCACTAAGAATTCTATTTTAAGAATCCTGAACTTGAAGGTCCAGGAAAGCGTGCAAAATTTGACTACTTTTTCCAATTAAGTAATACAATTTATCGCTCAGTTTAAGAACAACATATGTACCATTAGTTTCCCTACTCACATAAGTGTTTTTACAGATGAGCCAGAAATTGTAGATCCTAATTGCAAAATTCAGTCCAATTGTTCGGGGGACGAAAGCTTAATTAGGAGAGGAGCAGCAGCATCCAGAATCATCAATTTTAACGTGATATCACTGAACGATCCCCCTAAATGCATTTGACCACGTTGGCGTAAAGTTAGAGTGGTTTTTGTTTCTGTTTATATTGGAACCATCGTTCTGCGATGTATACCTTGATTGCTTTATCAGTATATTCGAAAGAACTCGAAATATCGGTACCGTCAGAAAACGTCATTTGTATCCATCCCTGTTGGACACTTAATTCTTTAGACCGAATTGCCATTAAAGCGGAAAACCCACTACATTCGCATGAGGGACAATGTAAACAGGGTGGCTAGCATCGGGAAAACCCGGAAAATATCAGGAAAATCGGAAAAATCTGACGTTTTATCAGGAATTTTTCCTACGCGAATCTCCTCAGCGGAGAAGTCTTACCGCTTTTTGCCTACCGTGCCAGGAGTCGTCGCGCCGTCTTCGTTTCCGATAATTTCTCAAAGAAAAATCAGGAATTTTCAAACTGAAAAAATCGGGAATTTTCAAACTGAAAAAATCAGGAATTTCTTACAAAATATCAGGAAAAATATATATAATATCAGGAAAATATCAGGATTTTTCAAAATCAAAAAATACTAGACACCCTGGTAAGGTCATGATAACTTAAATTCAATAGCTGTTTTTTAAAAAAAAAAACATTTGAATTCCTTCTCGCTTTTTCCCGGAGAAAATTCTTCCTGGCAACTGTGCGAATATTTTAATTCGCCATTAGAGGCTTGTTCACTTGTATATGAGCGGGAGTAAGTGTGAACAGCTAGAAATGCCGAACCGAACAATCGGCAAGAACGTGTCTAGCCTACTTCTTGATTTAATTCATGTATGACACATCGTCTATGTAGCTCGCTCATTCGACTTTGCTCGCTTTAAATTGCATCTTGACGCGTGAGAAATCAGGCGAGCTACTTTACCAGCTTACCTCCCACCTGTAATCTGGCATCTCCGCTGCGCGCTTGCAATGTTGCATGACCCGTGGTTATCATATTGACAACTGGTAGCACTGAACTACCACTCAATCGTTAAAAAAATCGCTAAATCAAAGACATGTCTCCTCAGCCAATAAATTTTCTTCACACCACAAAATAATTTTTTTGCCAAAAATCAATAGGTCGGTCAGGAGGTTGAAAGCGTTTGAAAATCGACGTATTACACGGAGTTTTGAAGGCAGGAAACCAATTTTCTACCATCAATGTATGGAATCGGACAGTTTTTTTCCCATCCCCCCCATTTTTCGTTGCTACCTCGATAAATAGTTATTATCAAATGTATAACAGTGACATCGAAGTTTATCGTGGATGAAGGCGCGGTAAAAGGGGAAAAAAAACATATTTTAGCTTAACTTTTATTCTCTCTTTAAACATTTCTGAAAAATTTCAAGTCTTGATCTCGGCCGTTCTCTCTTTTTAAATTGAATACCCCAAAGAAATTTTCTAATGATGGCAGAGTGAGGTATAACACGTGTTTTCTTTCGGTATTTTATCCATAAAAACGGTCACTTTTCGCTGCGAACACTCTCATTTTAGCTAAGTATCGATTAGGTGATTGAGATAAAGAGTTGAAGTGCCGAGTGTGGTTGGAGTACCGTAATAAACAGCAAATAGGTTATCTGCTGTGAACTTGACCTACGCTACTTTCGGGCCATCTACCCACGCCTGGCAAGCTGCTCTCTATAGGAAGCTGATGGTATGCTCTGTCAATTCATATACCCGCGGCAAACGTCAACCGTTGAAAGCAGAACTGCAAATGTAAAACATCCACACAAGAACTATTGAATCATGTTCTGCCAGCGAACTTTTTTTCAAGCCTCGCGCAAATGACCGTGCACTGAAAAAAAAGTGAAGTTGATTTAACATTCTGGATGTATACAAAGTGCGCGAGAACTTATAAAACTCTGAATTACCCGCTGCATCAGTTACTTTAGCAATGCCAAGATGTAAAACTAACTGATGTGGCGGGTAACTCAGCATTTTACAAGTTCTCGCACAGTTCCTTCACATTAAGAATGTTAAATCAACTTCACTTTTGTGTTGGTGTGGTATTAAATGCATCAGGAAAGATACGTGTGCATTCTGCATTGCAATGTTGTTGAAATTGTTAATTCCGAGGGGGGGGGGGGGGGGGGAATCTGAACGAAGCTCAATTTTTAAGTATTTTATCAACACTTTAACGCATCTTTTAACAAGTATTTTTATTTCTTTGTTGCAGGTAAGAATTTGACTATTCTCTCGTAAAGAAATTGCCAACACTGGTTTTCGTTCATATGTATTCATGTGAAACAATCAGTTTTAGTTCACTGAATTAAGGCGGCCTATCCTAAAATCGATGTTTTGCAATGGATTCAAATGGACGAAAAACAGTGCGGCTGATTTGCAAGAACGACCACTGTTTGTTCAAAGTAAACCAAGTGTTCTGAGTAAGTACATTCAAACCAACAATAAAGTTTCGGCTCCTATGTACGATTTGCAACGGCACTTGAAAGATGAATGAATCAAGAATGATACAGTGTTCGTAGATGTGATTCGCGTTGAAGTTCCACTGTGAGTTAAATTGTTGAAAGCTAATCACTTTCGCAGTAATTAGTGGGCGAAACACTCAGAAAAGCACATAACTAATGAAGAATTTCCTTAGAGCGCGGTTCGAGATATTTTCTGAAGTTTTAATCTTGTAAAACTTCAAATAGTATACGCTTTCACAACTTGAAACTGGATTAGCTTCGCCGGAACAGGACACACCGTTGCTTTTAAAATTCCATGCACTATTCGACTCTCAAGGCTTTAGCTCGATGTTTTGTCCCGATATGGGTCCCATATCGTGTGACTTTCAGTAATCTGGTATCGGAGCATAACTTATTGGGCTTTGAAGGAACTTTCTGCGCTGGATGTTGGATTTTAGAACAAAAAGCGAAGAAAGCGAGGCTCCTAGTATCAGTTTCGTTGCTTTCCTCGTCTACTCGCCCCCTCTCCCCTTCCACTGCCAGACTCCCCGCCAAGAGATTGTCGTGCATCAACCAATTTTTCTTGGAAGTTTTTATACTGTCCTCGTAACTGGCGAAAATATCGACGTTTTAGCCGTCAGCGTGGTACAGAAGCGTTCGCCCCTTTTTTAGGATTGGAAAGGAAGGCTGTTTCCATCGGGACAGTGTTTTCTTTTTAAGCACAACCTCTTGCCACTCCTATTATTTTATCCTTTTTTTCTCTCCTTCTCTGTTTGGCTACTATTAAACTTCTTTTTTTTCATATTGTATGCACTTGTTCTTAAATACATTCAAAATTTCGCATCTTGAAGTCAAGGATTGAAATTTTAGACACATTTGGTAATCCTACCGGCTCAACCCCTTTTCCTATCCAACCTTGTAAACTATCGATAGAAGCCCCATGAAAAAGAGATGCTAAGAGACTGATTTAGTGTCCACGTCGATTGCGATCATAAACACATTTATGATTGATCAAACACGAGAAAGTTCGATTGCGAGAGAAACACTTCTAGGCGCACTCGATCATTCCAGCATGAATATAACGAGGATGTAGGTGTTTCTGTTTATTTTGCACTCTTGGACCACATTTTTTAATCAGGAACTACAGTTGTAGGCTTATTTCAGATATAACGTATGAGCTTGCCCTATGTAGATAAGCGAGTCAACAGATGAGCGTTAATGGATGAGCCAGAAGTTGTATTTGCTCATTGCAAAATGTGGTCCAGTTCATCTCTTCATGGTTTTCCAAAAACGATCGTTGGTTTCTGAAATATCATTGAGACAAGAGACCCTCCACTGGCCTTCTGGCGACAGGTTGATACTTTAACTTTCGGGGATTCAACACTTTTCTTTGAGGGAGCAACAGTCATCACACTTTTTCGGCTGTTAACCAACGTAATAGGTGGATGATGATTGATGAGCTTCAGGTGACGTAATAAGCCGAACAAGTTTTTCCAATTTTTGGTGTGTTTGCGAAACGAAATGCCTAACACGTTGTTCAACATCCACCCAGTAAGCAAGTCAACAGTTCCGAAAGTAAAAGCTTCCATCATTGCCAAGTTAGGAACGGAGGGTCTCTCGTCTCTGGAAATATCTCATGAACGGGAAATGTTTTTGTGAATATTGGGTGAAGTTAGTCTATGTGGCGCCGAGTGGAGTTGCAAGCGGCGCTGCAGTTGGAAACGTTGCAAAAAAGCTCAAAGCTGGCTCTCTTGTCGGTGCCCCGTGCAGCGTAGGCAGATCTAATGGTCGAACTTTCTCCCGGTGAACTTATTTTCTGTTGGGCTCTTTCATCATTCTAATCTCTGGACACTGCACCGCGCCGGTCTCCAGTTTCACCTCTCGCGACCGATCGAACGGAATGGCGATTCGCGAACCCGCTGCCATTCCGAACAACCCTGGAACGGACTACATTTTGCAGTAAGGAACTTCGAGTTCATTTCAGAAACAGAATATGAGCTAGGTATTAGTTTCCCTATGGAGATATGTGCTCTTATGTCTAAGCTTGAGACAGTGGTTTATCGTCTCTGAGTGCAGTCCAAATCACGCGTAACAAGATCAGATCACCCTAATACCTGTTACAGCGAGGTTCACGGAGGATTTTGGTGGAAAATGTCGAACTTGTTTTGAGTGGGGATTCAGGAAGTTCTCAGACTCCCTATTTTTTGTATTGGCTTTCCCAACCCCTGGCTAAGACCCCTTTTACCCAAAATTTCCAAAGTCGTGACCATTTTATTGCCATGTGGGCCCAACTTGTAGAGATTTTGCCAAAAAAAGCACGCTATTCTTTAATTCGCGGATTTTAACGCAGTCGACCGAGAAACACGCAATTTTAACGTCATTGCAAGCCGGCCCTCCCAATTTTGCACAGTCTTCCAATTTTTCCATGCGAGCGGCCATGCGATCATGATCGCGTGATAAGGAAGTTTTTGAATCCCCGTAATTTTGGAGCAGCGGCGATTTTAGCTAGTTACTCAATAACACCTTGATACCGTCAACTTGAATAAATGTAAAAAAAATCGAAATCCTCTCGAGCTAGACGTATGCAAGAATGCAGAGTTCGAAGTGTAGTCGAAACTGTTGAAACGTCACAAACGAATTTCCAATCGAATGAAGTTTTTCAATTTTGTTCTCCAATCCTCAAGAATGCTCTCGGAAATTTTTTCTTTTTTTACATTTTTTCTAAATGAATTGTCTCACTGCATGTGCAGTTATACACCGGGGGGGGGGGGGGGGGGGGAGGCACATTGGATCTAGAGTCCAGACTCTTAAAAACATCGACAAGAAAAAAATACTCTTGATTCAATCAGATTTAAGCTTAAATCAAGAACCAAGTCTCTTAATTTGAGCGGATTTCCTTTTGATTTAAGCTTAAATCTGATTGTATCAAGAGTCCTTTTTCTTATCTATGTTTTCAAGAGCCTGGACTCTAGATCCAATGTGTTTTTTATTCCAGTGTTGAATGAAACTTTTCAATTTTGCTCTCCAATCCCCAAGAATGCTCTTGGAATTTTTTTTCATTTTTTAAATTTTTTAAATGAAAAGTCCCACTGTAAGTGCAGTTATGTACTTGAAAAATTTCGAAAATAGTCCCGAGAAAAACAATTTGAAAGTACTTTTTTGGCTTTTCAAAACTGAATGAACCGCGTCTGACGTAACATTAAGGAACAGATTTTCCGAGGAAGTGATTTTATGTTGTGTAACAAACGAAATTACGTTTTGTTACCTCCGCGACCGTTTTTTAGCTCCCCGGATCCTTTTCATTTTTAAGGAGAAAAAATTGCGTTTTACTTTCCACGACTCCCCGGAGCGCCCGCCGTCCGCCTTTGTTTACTTGTTTTCCCGCCCACGCTCCTGCACCCACTCAGCTTTACCCCCGCGTCTTATCCGTTTTCATTTCTCATTTTCCGGGAACTGCAATCTCCCAAGGTATTTTCGCGTCGTATTCCTCCTCCTCAGGATATTTCATCGATTCGTTTTCTATTCTTGTACGGACGAAGGATATTCCCTGAGATCTCCCTCGGTGCGTGACCGCGTCTGGACGGAGAGACTATAAGGACGGCTCTGATTTTTTCGAGGTGGCCCCGTGGATTTGAGTCGTTACTATTTACTCTCTAGGAACCAAATGAAATTGGTTTTCCCAAAATCGAGACCGTCGACCCTGAGTTCATTCTTAAGGAACCAAGTAAACTTGGTTTTTTCCAAAACCAAGACCGCCGACTCGGAGGCGTCATTTCCGTCGAATCCAAAGGGGTTGGTCATAAAAATGAATTTCTCAAAAAATTCCTGAAATTCGTAAGAAACCGCTCTTATTGCCCCCTACAAAGGTCAACTTCAAAATTCCGGGAAAGGCCGTCCAAATGCGTCGTTGATATGTGCCTGGGTTATTCCGATAGGAGCTTGCCTGGACCAACCTAACCTAACCTAACCGCCACAGTATCCCGTCCTACTGAAGCCCTTCAGGGAGTTGGCACTCCTTCATTTCATTAAAAAACCCCTGTCACCACCCTTTCATTGGGCGCCCTCTTCGTCTCCTCCCAAGAGGAGCCTAATCAAGCATTTTCTTTGGTAGCCTCTCTTCCGTCATTCTGTTAATGACCATACCAGACAAGCTGTTTGGTCAAGACGGTGATTCCGAAAGTTGTTCAACTTTTCAATAATTATAGCTAACGAGCTAACCTCACACTGAAAAAAAGTTGCAGGCTATGTAGATCTACTGTCCGTTTCAGGCTCACAGGCCGAAACTTCCGGGTGCTAGAGCCGTAGCTTCGATTGCTCCGGGTGCTACGCCCGGAACTTTCGGCCTCCGAGCCCGGAACGCGGACGGTATGCCTATATAGCCCGTAAGTACGGCTCCCACGGCCGGAGTATATTTTTCAGTGTGCAGTTGTGCACCTTTCTGTACAACCGCTGCTTTCTTTTTGCATAATGTCGTCTGAAAGCTACTCTTTTCCTTCCTTTTCTTTTATTCTGGAACAGGTGACAGGCCCCATTCACAGCCTGAACTTATGTTCGGTATAACTTTTATCACCGTGCATTTTTATCCGGAAGCGCTCTCGTTTTGGACTGGATCACGCCGTGGGCCCAGCGGGCCCCGCTGCGAGACAGGACGTCAAAATGTCGTCGCCCAGGTGACCAACGCCTTTCCCCCTCACCCCGCCACTCGTGTCAACCCTAGGCTGGGCTCGCCCTGTCCCCCTGTTGGTTTGAGATGGGGGGGGGGGGGGGGCACCGGCAAGCTCCGTCGTTGAATGACCGACATTCGCAATCCGACGAGTTGACTGTGAGCTGCCCTGGCCCTCTCTATTGTCTCGGCTCTCGGATCCATAGCCCCCAGTCATGACAACAGAGGCACGGCATCAACCTACGTTGTTGCGGAGCAAGAACGCCGCATGAGCACCAGGACGTCACCGAATCGTGCTCGCTGAAATGTTAAATTTTCTAGAGAATTCAGGAATATTGATCCTTGAAAATTTCGGCTTCTCCCGAATCGTCGCCGAACAAAAGTCGCTGGAAAAAGTTTATCAAAAAAATGCCCAAGTGTTTCGAAAAATTCTTATTTTTTCATAAGAAATCTGGCAGCTTCTGTCAGCTCGCGTCAAGTTTTCCTTCCTTTTTTCCGCGGTGACGAAGATTGCCAAATGAGCTCCAGTAAAAGGCTCTAGCCGTACGAAAAAGTACGAATTTTTGGGAAAACTTGTGAGGGTATTCTCTGAGATTTTTTTTTCAGAAAGTTTCACTTAAAATTTGCCAAGTGCGCCTGGAACTTTCGAGGAAAACTATTCGTAACTTTTCTCGAACATTAACATTTCATCGGGAAATTACGGCAACCTTAGATTGCCCACAAGCAGTGGCGTAGCCTGTACAGGTTCATTTGCGTGTCCGAGGAGACATGAGGAGGATGCAGAGATCCTATTGGTTGCAATGGGTGGTTCTTATAGACTAAGGGAAAAAATGATGGGGTAACTGAAGAGTCTCTCGTGGGTTGCTGTTAGTTAGTCCATTAACCTCCTCCTTTGTACATTCCAAACGCCCGCTTCCATCAATAGGATTCCTCCACTATAATTTTTGTCATCTTTGTCTATAGCTTTGTCTAGCGAGCTGATTGTTGACATCTGTAGACAAAGCTATAGACAAAGAAGACAAAAAGGACGTGAAGGGATCCTATCGGTGGAAGCAGGTGGTTGCGATGGACAAAGGAGGTGAGTAAAAGACTAACTAACGGCAACCCTCGAAAGACTCTTTGTTAGTCTATCATTTTCTCCCTTAGTCGATAAGAACCACACACGGAGAAAAAAACTTCGTGCGTGGGACCTGAAGTTTAGGTCTTATGGATCTCTGAAGTTTTCGAATTGAGCATCCGAACACTTAAGGTCCAGCTGCTAAGGTTTGGATCACACATCTGAAACTTCAGTTCTTACATCTGAAGTACTTCGGTTTTCACGTCCGAAAAACTTCGGTTCTCACATCCGAAAAACTTCGGTTCTCACATCTGAAGTACTTCAGATGTAAGAACTGACGCGTCAGATGTGTGATCCGAATCTCGACAGCTAGACCTTACGTGTTTAGATGCTCAATCTGAAAACTTCAGAGATCCAAATGACCTAAACTTCGGGTCCCACGCACGAAGTTTTTTTTCTCCGTGCACATGGAGGATCGCTCCATACTCCTTATGTATTCTTTGTCCATCGCTTTTTCTATTAATTTCAGCAATCAGCCCGTAAGTCAAGGGTCTCAGTTCGTGTCCGGCTCGGCATCATGGGCGACACCTCGATCAAAACCCACTGGATTCGACCCGAATTTCCGGGATGTCGCGAGTTGGAAATCCTGCCATTCCTCCTGGGGCCGAGCGGCATCGCCGCGATGCCCGAGTCGTCGGCCGATCGGTCGTTGGCAGTCGGAGTGGCTCGCATCGAGATTTATTGAACAATTGTTGTGGATGTCATAATATCAATAACTTGACGCCCCCCTGTTCCCCCGGCCCCCCGCCCACCCCCGCCCTCACCCACCGTCGACGCCACTTTCATCGGGTCCGATCCTCCGCGGCTCGACGCCGCACCGACGACCACTTTCTCGTCAAAGGTTACTTGTTCCTTTACTCGCAATTAAGTAATTGGACTTTGCCTTTGTGCCGCTGTCGCCCTCTGCGCCCTGCGTTCAGGCCTACCTGTTTCCCCACGTCCAGAATCGTATCTAGAGATGGAGTGTGAAGTTTCAAGCACCGGAAAAAACACATTGGATCTAGAGTCCAGACTCTTAAAAACATCGACAAGAAAAAGTACTCTTGACTCAATCAGAATCTAGCTTAAATCAAGAACCAAGCCTCTTAATTTGAGCAGATTTTGTTTTGATTCAAGCAAAAATCCGATTGAATCAAGAGTATTTTTTCTTGTCTATGTTTTCAAGAGTATGGACTCGAGATCCGATGTGTTTTTTTCCCCCCAGTGAGTCTTGAAATTGGATATAAGTGTCGAAGGAATTAGGGTTGCCACAGCCAGGGAATACCGGGAAATGGCAGGGAATTTTGAAAAGTCAGGGAAAATAGCGAAAAACGCCAGGGAAAATTGTTGGATCACCTTTATTTGCTGCCTGGAATGAACTTGACGATTCGAACAACACATTTTGTCTGAAAGCTGATTAATTAATGATGTCTTACTAACCATTCAGCATATCTTCACAGAAAATGTCACTAAAATGTGCCAGGGATACGTCAGGGAATTTCATTTTCTAAATTCTGTGGCAGCCCTGATGGAATTTCAAACGAGACAAGAAAGCATAGTGATAGTGAGCTTTTACTTTTACTATCTACATGGGTGAATCATTTCAGTGAAGCTTTTGTAGGAGAAAAGAACGATCACAAGGCGGCTTGGCAGTAATTTAGCAGGGAAAGGAACAGAAGTGAAGGTTGTTGAGAGTTGCCTATCTCAAGGTTTGAAGGCATTTTTTGTGATGACCCTCTTGTATTCATTTCAAACCTCCCTAGTTTTGGAGTATCTTCCCGTAGCTTTCGAATACTCTTCAGGCAAGCTATCTGAAGTCAGCAGAATAAATATTTTGTCATGGCGCTTGCAAATTCTCTGTAGAACAATTTCTTCGAATGTTCAAGGTTTGATCGTTACTTTTGCGTCGACTTTTTGAAGGCGGTGTCTCGTTACTCCCTTTAATTCGTGGATGTCGTTATTTTCTTATACCACTTCGGAGGACCGTCCATTGTTGCCACTTCGTTTAATATTTATCCCAATAGATAGGCAACTAAAATTATTTTTTACTTTCATTGAAGGAGTCCATCCCATGACCGCTCCGCAGCCCCCCCCCCCCCCCCCCCATGATTTATGTCAGTACCAGCTTGATGAGAATTGTCGAGAAAGTTTGAAGAAGTGCAATTCAGCAAAAAAGTTGAAAGCACTAATTGATGAGAAGAGGATTGACCAATTGAACTACATTCTCTGATTAGGAAATAATATTTCAGGCTCTTGTCATTTCCAAGTGAAGCGGAATAAGTATAATCCAGTCCTCCTCTTCATCAACAAATCAAATAAAGTAATACGATTTCCTGTTTAAAATGCATTTCTCAATTTTCCGTAACAAGGGATTTGAACCATTTGTGAATACCCCGTATATAACTTCCTGTAGGCTCCTCCGTTAAAAAAGATTAAGAATTAGGAACAAAATAGCGCCATATAAAGCAACCGAGATACTTTTCCGAAAAAGAAACTCGGCATCAGATTAATGCGCGGAGTGTGAAACAATAGAAGAATATACGAAGTTGGGTTCAAACCTAACATGCAACTATTTTAACTCTGCCGTGGACCGGGCTGCATACACTCGATTTTGCAGGCGAAATATGAGATCTGCGCACGGCCTTCGCGTTAGAGTATCCGTGAGACCAGCGTTTTCATAGAGCTTGACGTTTATTTCGGTCAACCACGAGAAGTTTAATCGATGCTTGTTGGGTCGAAACCCAACTTTGCGTTTATTCTTCTATTATTCTTTTCTCGTTGTTTTGTGATGAATTGCGTTCCGTTATTCATGATGTATAGGAAAAGGCTCAGATTTTATCTAAATGCTGTGTGTCCATACATATTCTTAGTTCATTCACCTGAACTGCTAATAAGAGTGTACGTGACATAACGTAAATGCAAACTTGGAATTCTAATGTGGAGTTTAAATGAAATCTATACATTTGATGGTTGACTAGATTTCACTAACGTACTCTACAATTCCCGTAATTTAAATGAAGCTCGTGCTATGTGAAGGAAGAGAGTTTTGAAGAAAGAGGCGGAACTGTGATACGTATTTGCTGTGAAATTCAACGAGCTAATACTAGTGATGGTAACAATTCTCGGTTCTTTTTGACGGAGAGTGAAATGCCGTAAAAATTGTCGCGGGAAATTTTGTTTGTGGTGCAGCCTCTCGCACTTAATTTTCCTTCATTTGAGAGGATAGGCAATACGCGCTCTCAAGAGTTTAAATAGTGGTATCAGAATCTTTTATCTTGTCTGAACGTTTTATCAGTGTTTTTACCTTTCCTACTGCAATAAGGAACAAGAGAATGCACAACAGAAATTCCACATGCATTTTGAACCCTTCTTCTTCTACTTCTTCCTCTTTTTATGAAATTTACTTTCCTTCTCTTTCCTCTCTCGTCTCCTCTTCCTCTTATTCTCCTTTTCTTCCTTCTTGTATCTTTCCTCATTCTTCCGGTTCTTTCCATTCTGATCCCTTCCGAAAATTTACATTTTAATCGTAGCAAGCTCGCATGTATTTCTCCGCGGAGCAGTAGGATTGTGAAAAAGCTAGCCGCGTTTTTTTTTTTTTTTTTTTTTTCTTTTGGCACTATGGGGGTTAAGTTCTTTCTGAAACTGGACGTCATTTATTTTCGTTTTAACTTTTTTCATGAACCCGCAAATTTAAAATTCTTCTCGTCGCAACGACGCGACGCGCCCGCGGTCGAGGAGGTGTAAAGTTTTTCTACTCTCACTATCACCGGAAATTTTATCTCGGTCTTTCGTAAGCAATGTCGAGCTCTTATCCTCGCCGCACCGCACGCGCACGGCGCCGTGAAAACCGAAAAAAAAAAAGAAAAAATTTTCTCGGACTTGTTACATCGCATCGGCCGAGACGCGCGGAGCGGACCCACGCAGCGAGCGAGGTGAGGAATCTTGAGTCTGCGCGGAGGTGAACCGTCGGAGGCACGGCGAACGAGAGGCGGCCGCCCCTCCGGCCAAACTCACCCGGCAACTAATGGACTCGCCCGAGCGTAGCCATTTTCCTCGCCGGCCCGGGCGCGCAACAAGCGCCGGCGCCGCGCGCAACGCCAAACTCGGCAACGCTGTGTCGCGACGAATCTTGCCGATCGCGGAGAGGGTTGGGTTAGTGGATCTTACGCCGTGTAACTTCTTTGTTACTCGAGAGCTATGCGCCCGTCTCGTGTTGTAAATTTCTGAATTTTTCTTGTAAATATTGCATTTAACCCTTGTGAATAGTCGGTAGTGTTACTCGTTCACGTTTTGGCGAGTCCTCTTTGCGGGTCTCGGCGGAATTGCTTCGAATTTCAACGGCGAGTGACCCGCTGCGCTGTGTCCCCCGCAACGTGCTCGGGTTTCCCGATTTGATTTTAAATCGCAGTTTGTTTATTTTTCGTTCGTGTTCGCGGAAAGTGATCGAGGAGCGTCTTCCTCACGTCGGAATTGCAGTCTGCATCAGCTCCGATCGGGTTTGGTGGTCGGCTAGGACCGACTCGAAGTGTCGTCGTTTCATAACCTACCCTATTGTTTTTCGGATGTGATCGCTCCCGGAGGAATACGGTTGTTTATAGTTTTGTATATAAGTGTATAATTTTGTGCAAAGTGCCCGATTCTGTGAGATATTCACGGAGGAGTGTATAGGCTGGAAGCTCTGTGTTGTGTGTATCATAGTGTACATAAGATTGGATAATTTTCTCAAAGTGGATGTACTGAGCAATGAAAGATATGGGTCCTGACATGGTGAGTAACGCAACTTGTTTCCTCGTGCTGAAATCGCAACGATCCATTTGAGAAGCTTATTTCGAACAATTCCACCCTTCTTCAATTAGTCTGTGCGAATTTTTTATCCCGTATATCAGGTCATGGCAGGAAACAACTTGATCTGCATTGCATAGGCCATTGAAGATTTGAGCTCATTAGATGGTTTTGAGGTTATGGCTACACATCTTTCAACCTCCAAGCTAGGCATTCAGTTGTCTTGTTGTAACTTGACTTTTCTGTGTCATCAGTCTATGAGCTTTGTCTTTAGTCCATTTTCCTCATATTTTGAAGTTATACCAGAAGGAGAAATTTCTGATCCACCAACGTTATCCAGAATGCCTCGGCTGTCCTAGTAAGCTAGCTCTTAGGCATTTGGGTAGCTTTTCAAGCGCATCTTTGGTGCGCAGTGATGAATCTTATGAAAGATAATATCAGAGATGGGGTACGTGAACTGTGGGTCGTTTGTTGCATATTTAAGATATTCCATCGGCCCAGCTCTATGACTATTTGTCTATTCAGCGATTCTGATTCTGACTGTTCGATAGTTCAGCAATTCTAACCCTCACATTGTGTGCTCTTGGCATAACCATGTCTCTATGCTGGTTTAATATAGAATCTTCGCTCCAAATATGATCTGATCAAATAATTAATCATTTCTGAGGATTACGCCGCTCTGATAATTGCTAATTGCAACCATTGTTTCTTGTTTGTTATTAAATATCAATTCTTAATTATCACTGGTAGTGAGGTATATCTTGAGCTGCATTTAAAATATTGCAGTAACCTCTTACTCAATCCTCATTGTTGATAACGGATTTAGTGTCAAGTTAGGGGAAAGAATTAATGGGCAAATATCAAGTAAACCAATTTACCGAATGGTGGTTAACAAATTTACCCAACTTTGTTGCACGAAGATTGAATCTCATCCAGTGATCACTGTGCTGCACGCAAGCTGTGTGCATGCAAGCCATCCATCATCCTCTGAAAAGAACGCAATGTGGACAATCTGCACCACATCTATATTTTGCTAGGGTTCTGTTTGACCCGTGAATGGCTCTGAATCTCAAAATCTCCTTGTGGAATCAACGTTGCTCCCTAAGTTGTATTTTACTCTTTGAAATTCCCATTGGCTTTGGCACTTGGTTGAGTTGGTTCATTCAGTCAGACGTTGAGTAACAGCTTCAAGTGCCCTGCGTGTTGAATGTTGTTGTATGTTAGTGTAAGCCCGTACATTCTGATCATTGAAGCGGATCATACAGGTACATGTGTAGTTATTTACCTTGCCTTTATCATCATGAAAGCATGATTACCTTGGTAGAACAGATTTTTTATTGGGATCATTACACTTTTGCTTTGGAAAAAGGTCCCTGTGTTCTCTGATTTTCCATTTTTTCATGTACTTACATCTGACGCTTACAAATTGACTTCTCATCCTTCCTTGTCTATGTCTAATTTGCCAAAAAATGGGTTTTTCACATAATCTGTGCTAGGTACAGAATAAGCGATGCAGTCCTAAGATTGTCTAAACTTTCTAGCCCAAGATGCTGTTCCAAAGTGCTGAGATTTGCTAATGCTGTGAGGAGCGCTCACCCTATTGGCTTGATTATTAGTGAACAATGCAACATGATGGCATTTTTAAATCTGGGTATGTGCCAATTTTGAAAATTGAGAAAAAGCTAGCCAGGGAAGATTATTTGATATTTTCTTTCAATCTCCTCAGTTCTAACCAATTTCATGCCCAACCTCATTAAAAATTAAAGTTGAAGGATCAGCGGATTTGCGCAGATTTCTCAAGTGTTTGAAGGTGGCCCTCACATTAGTTAGAAAAGCACACAATAAATTTTTCATTATATAAAGCACTTCTGAAGAAGAGTTTCAAGTAAACGAGGTAATGCCGGGTTAAGTCACTTGGTTGGAAAGCAATGCTGTAATCATCCGATTTACACATCTCTGTACTTAAAAGTTAGTCATCCTAATTAATTACGTATGTGATGTCATATTCCCTCATTCCCAGTTCTTGACGGCGTAACAAATTGTGGCTATCAACCCATTATTTTTGCTATGCTACACAACGGTCCTTCTATTCTTCCGTCAAATCTTACACCTTGCATTCAATTTAGACTTTTTACATATGAGGTAGTGTGTGACGTCCCCGGCTTGACGGCTGCAAAAACCGTACCAAGCAGATGCAAACTGCTACATTAAATGGGGAAGTTTCTTTTTTTTCCAAAATATAAGCACATGATTAGCGTCGCGTCCCCACGCGGACGAACCTCTCACATGTTATTTGCATCAGTAAAGGCCAGAGGCAGATCCAGCAATTTAGCAACACCGGATTCCCTCCATTTAAACCTATGTTAAAAAATCGACTCTTACCGGAGCACCTGGCCCCTGCAAGAATCGATACATTTCCATAGGTTTGAATGGAGAAAAACAATGTTGCCAATTTTCTGGATCCGCCAATGGTAAAGGGACCGCTTTCCGCCAATTCAAAAACCTGGGTCACGATTCGAAAATCAGGAGAAAAGTCAGGAGAACCTTCAGCCTCTTTCTGAATCTTTTACAGAAGCACAACCAGGGGATCCCTACCATCGTTGAAGAGAATGGGTTCAAAACTAAAGAACCAGCATTGATTCAACTGATAATTTTCCCAGTTCACTGAAGAAATTGCTTTCAATTTCATCGAAGAAATTCCGGGCATTCACTCGTTCTTTTAGTTTGAAAATAGATGTAGTTGTCTTATCTCGGCCGCGAATGCATTCTCGTGCTGGGTCGATACGGCGTTTAAGTATGCTACTTTTTCTATAGTGCTCGAATGTTGTAAGCGCTTCTTTTTTTCGGCCGGCGATTTCTTATCGCAAGTCAAGCTCTGATTAAGTATGTGCTATTAAGTAGTAGGCATCGCTAGCTCAAGACGTCACTGTCATAACGATTTTATTTTATTCCCCGAGGCGCAATCAAAACGAGCGTTCAATTAGTTTTCACCTCACTCGATTGAATTGAAAGACTGAATTTTCAGCGAAGTTTTCTCTCAGTGCTTCCGAACTTCCCTGTAATTTTTCTCTGCGTAGAGGAATTTGCTTTCGATGTGATAGTTTTGTCTTTCCGAGGCTACCAAGGGGAGTATTCATGCTTTATTTTTATTTTATATTGTATTTCAGGTCTATAGGTTAGTTAATAATCTGAATTGAAGGCATGTCTTGAGAGATCCTTTTATAAATTCAGATCAGTGTGTTGCGTCAGGTATTTTTGAATAGAATTTGGCAGGGATCCCTGCTCAGTCTAGGGGTTCAATTGGAATTTGGAACTTTCTTGAAAAGCTTCAGCAGGGAAACACATGCTCGTGTGGCACTTACTGTCACATTGAAAAGCCATCCGAAATATGCCTTGGCACTTTCCCGATCCTGGAATTTCGGCTTTCCCAGGAAACTATGATCCCTAGGGTATTTCCGAGTACCGACAGTTTGGCTATCTATGCTTCCCCGGAAATCTTGGAGCCTACACTTGACTTTCGTTATTGTTAACCATGTCGTTTCGTTCGTGGTAAATCTCCAGGAAACCGAGGAGTTGGTACATTGCTTTAAGTGTCCTTCGGTACATGGGTAGAAGTGGCCTAGCCATTACTACTAAAGTATTTTCTTTGTGTTATTCCAAATCGTCGTTCCTCTGTCGTAAGGGTGTATCTCAATGTCCGCACGAGCCCCAGAAATCGTCAATCCATTCGTGAAACAGGGCTCACGTGGTAATTGAAATACGCTAGCGAAGCGACGAAATTTGCACAACACGGCTTAGTTCGTTCATTCGGTCGCTGGGACCGATGGTGTGGTTACTAGAGATGGAACTGTGGTTACTTGAACCAAATGCTACCGCCGGTTTTTAGCACTGGCAAAGCCGAATCCCCCCAATGGAGATGTTGCATGTGTGAGGAATTTACGATTTGACTGTTGATTCTTAGGTAAAAGTTTGCGAGAAACACGATGGTGCCCTCTGAAATCGACTCCCAAGCTCAAAACAAGCTCTCAAGTTGAGGCCAAAATGGAGGGGATATCCCCTGAGAGTCCACCTCTATATCAAGACAAACTCTCCATGCGAAGACAGGGAGCAAATACATTGACAGGGTTGCCGTGATTTCAGTTTTGGAGTCCCCAAATAAAGTGGCAGCCCTGTCAATGCATTTGCTCCCTATCTTTGCATGGAGAGTTTGTCTTGATGTAGAGGTGGACTCTCAGGATAGCGTGGGATATCCCTTCCATTTTGGCCTCAACTTGAGAGCTTTTTTTGAGCTTGGGAGTTGATTTCAGAGAAAACCAGTGGCACCATCGTGTTTCTTGCGAACTTTTACAAAAGAATTAACCGTCAAATCGCAAATTCTTCACACATGCAACGTCTCCATTTAGGAATATTCTATGTTTCGGTGGTAAAAGTCCGATTTTCTCGAATTCTAATGTGTGGAAATCGCGTCCCACAGTGCTGTATTGGCTCGACTGAGGAGTTGGAAACTATTTTGGTGGAATCCAATGTATCATTGATGTGTGGTCGTTGTAGTCGTGAACAGGCAGTTCCCACCGCGCCACACTCCGCCGCGTCGTATATCCCAAGTTGAAGGTCAGCGCGAGATGTCAATGTGCCTCGTTTCCTATTTCGTACTCACTTGCTCCAGCCCCGAACTTTGCCGCCCACCCATCATTCGATCGCTCCGTAAGCTAATCCGATGTGGCTCATCGCTTACCGAAATTGAGGAAGAGATGAGTACAGATACTAGGTTTAGTCGAGACTTTTAGGATTCGTTAAAAAGGCAGCCAATCTGCGTGGGAGGGGGTGTTGCCGAATTGTAACGGTTTTAGTTTGTTCTACTTGTTGCCAATTTTTCCTTAGTAACACTTCGTGAGGTTCGATGTTGAGATGGATTTCTTTTCGAATGTTTATTAATTCGCAAAATTGGTTTCACGCTGAGTTAATGCATTAAACTGTGTACGCCGAGGAAGTTTTACGTCAAAATCAGCAAATAATGTATCGTTCTCTGTTATGTTGAATCACCTGCATGCATTAGTTTTTATATTCCACGCAACCTTATGCCGTCATGTTCAAATTAGAAGAGTACATCAGGGAAAATCGAATTTTACCGTCCGTAATTACCTTTCTAAGTTCGTTCGTCCAGAGACACAAACTTAAGTAAAAAACATGAAGCAACGGGAAACAAGTCTAAAAATACATACTGGAACGACTACCAAACGACTACTAGCCGAATATCTTACGTAAAAAACGAATACATTAAATTGAAATAATAATGTGTGAAAACCGAGGATAACTCGAAGTCCCTTCCCAAAGATGCTATGTAATCGAGCGAACTTAATGGTCGAATTTTTTTTTTTTAAAATACCTACATCTTTTCCCCCTGAAGTTCTCATTTTCTTTATCGGAACTTGCTTTTCTTAACTAGGAAGTATGATGGCTGAGCACATCGTAAATTGAACTCGCAGGGTTTAAAGTTTCCCTAGGTATACGCCAAGGTACCCTGCTAGGACGAGGATTTCACTGGCCAAGCAGAGGTCTCTGATGAAACACGATTTGAAAGATGATCAAGTGCCTTTCAAATCGCTGTAGGTACCCATCATGAATATATATTCCTCTTGATTCCTGTGTCGCGATTTTAGCCTTGGCGGGGTCAAATAGATTTGGTTGAATGTTATGCTTCAAAAACTTTCATTAGAAGCGTGTAATGTACCTAGACGTGGCAACGGAGGAAACATGCACACTTTTTGCGGCCAACGATCCGTCGTTATTAGAAGGGGGAACTTCTTGCGAAATGCGAGGGTTGTGCAAGGCGGCCATGCCGTGAAACCAGTCCCTTCCGTCTCCTTCTCAAGCCGGTTCTTGGTACACGGTAGACTTAGTTCGGCCGAAGCGCTGTTCTGTAGGTACCGAAAATCTTGGCAGTGTTGGTAGTTACAAGATTTCTAGCCGAAATTCTCCTAAAAATTTTAAAACCTCGGCTTCAACGGCCTTTGTGGCACTGTTCTTGCACTCGAGCTTATTACGAGGAATAATTAATGTCATGTGTACCAAAAAAGAGGGGCTTTTTTTCGCTCTCCAGACCATGGGGAATTGCTAGCGGCTGTGACCACTTGTTCGGATCTATTTTAAAAAGCTTATTTATTCCATTTTCTTGAGGAAGCTCACGTTTCATAATTGGATTGCATTTTGCAAAAAGAAACCAAGAGCATTTTATGCGGAGTATAGATAAAACTTGTTTAGATGATCAGTTTATATTTGCAAGGTAAAAAAGTTGCAAGGTTCATCACCATAAAGTCAACAGCTAGAAGAAGAAGAAGGTAAAACAAAGTTGTACTATCTTAGCGACATAGGAATGCTCCTGGTTCCATTTTTCAAAATGCAGTCAATGTACGCCTTGCATCTCCTTTTCAGTTCTCTCCTGTATTGTTCCATTCCACACACTTTGTATGGAAAAATTACATTATGAATCGGGACCAATTTTAACCGTAATCAGCCAAACTGCGTTGCACTGCGCCCAATTTTCGTTCAGGATTTATTTATTTTCGAAACAAGTGAATTGAAGCCATTAAGCTTCCTGTGATCTTACCCGAGATTATGAAGAAAACACTCTAAACAATTCTCTCATAGCCGGTTCTAGCATAACACGGTTGTTTCAACCTTTCTTCCAAAATAAGTAAATAATTTTTTTGTTCACAAAATTACGGTAAATCTCTACTGCCCTCGCTGGTTGGCTTACCGCTGAAAAAAAGAAGCAGTTCGTGGAAAATGAAACAAAAAGTATCGTTTTTTCCTCCTTTTTTTCAGACCTACATATTCAGTTGCATTCGCGCCGACCTTATTTTTCCTTTTCATGATTTTTTTCCCCTCCGTAAAATCGTGTTATTTCTCTGCGGCCTCGTCAGAAAAAGGTTTCGAACGTCGAGGCGCCAGTGCAAGCCAGTGGCGCACTTACCCGATGACGCAGCGGCGCGGCTTTTCGAGCATCGATTTCCTTCTCACATTACATCTCGGGGCAGATTATGAGTTTATCTTCGACACGAGCCTTGGTTCATCCCCCGAAGAGCGTTAAATTCCTGTTGCTCTCGCGCACCATCAGCGCCGCACAGTGGATCGAATCAGTAGGAGAGGTCCGACAAAATCTAGAAACTTCAATCGCTCACAACTCCGTCGATACCGAACTTCGATGGTTTTAAAGTGGTTCACGGTTTCCTCGTAAAATTTTCTGGTGGGAACGCCCTTGACATTTAAAATGTGACGAAGTAAAACACTAAAATTTGCAGTTTTAGTCGAAAATTTTATGTCCGACCACTTTAATTGACTCGATCCACTGTGCGGCGCGCTGCAGCGGGCTCACCTTTCCCCGGAAGCGTTGGAATTTCCGACGTCCCGAAATGGTTGTCCATGCGGAAAGCGGTGGCTCCATCTCGATGAAAACGGAAGCACAGGATACAATCGATTCATTCATCTACGTCACGCTGGAACGGTTTATCTACCCGAGTTTTGACCGGAGTTGCGTGGCATTGAGTTAAGAAATTCCACGGTAAATTTTCATCCCCCGTTAACCTTAAATTTTCAGCTCGATGTCAACGATGATCAGGATTTGTAACTCAATAGAAAGTCGTTGGATATGCTTGAATCTTTTATGAATCTTCGATTGCCTGGTCATCCTTCAAACAAAAAATTCTACAATTTTGTTCACGAGTCGCTGCGATCTGGTGTTTTCGTCACTTAATCGCCGACTTCATTTCAAAATCGTCTCATCTACCCTTTTCCCCCAGTCAGGGTTTCCACCGTTAGTAAGAACTAGACGGTATCACGAAAGTCGATGCCGTTAGGGAAATATCAGGAAAATCTGTCTTCGATCAGGAAATTCGGAATTCTTCAAATGATTATCAAAACTTTTATGAATTTCATTACAATTTTAGATTTTTTAAATCAAACAAGTGCCAATATATTCACGCCAAAAATGTGGAAACCTCGTCAAAAATTTCAGGAAAATCCAAACTAAATTTTAGCAGACATCCAGACAGTGAAGGCTTCGAAAATGTCGGTGTCTCTTGGCTCGTGTCACACGCTCGTTTCTCTGCTTATTGGAAAGCCGAATGTCTTTGAATTTTACGTCATCTAGTAGTTGCGTCAACGATCTTACGAAGGATCGATTTTTTTCGCTCTTGCGATGGAAACCTCCGAAATTTAGTATCAAATCTCTTCCCTTGCGCCGCACAAAGGTTCTTAAAAGTACTCTGCAAGAGAGCATAAGTATGCGAGACCCAAGCGAGGCTGATATTCTTCTCGTCTCGGCCGAAGTAAAATACCCTCTTGATCTACTTGTAGCCGACTGGGTTTCGATTTTCCCGGTGAAAAGCGCCCAACCCACTTTACAAGCCTCCTTAACGAGGAACTTTGCATTGCTCCTTTCCGCGAAGCAACTTCGTCGTTAGTGAGTCGCCTCAATACCGAATTCCAAGAATAACTAGGACTTCAACTCGATTTCCTGGATGTGTTTTCCAGCTTAATTAATTGTGTATCGATCGTAGTGCCAGTGCCCTTCGCCGCCGTGTCGGCGTCAAGTTGTTTCCGATAGTGAATGGAATCCACGGAGACCCCCTGGGACCCATGAAAGAAGCGTGGAGATTGGATCGGTCCGATGGTGTAATTTGCGAGTAGTTGGAAGCAGGGATATCGGGGTCAATTTCGAAGAGACATATAACAATGGAGGGTTGTGAGAATCGTATTTAATTTTTTACGATCCCTATTTATTATTGTTCATTCATTCCTAAAGCGCTATTTCACCCGTAACTTGGCGGAGAGGAGGGAGACAAAAGTTGTCAGGAGGTACTACTTTATCGTTTAAGGGGGGGGGGGGGGGGCTTTCCAGGGTGTCTAGCATCAGGAAAAACTGGAAAATATCAGGAATTTTGGCCGATCAGAAAAATCAGAAAAATCGGACGTTTTATCAGGAATTTTTCTCACTTTATCAGAAAATTGAGTTTCCGCATGCATTTATGCAATAAATATAGTTTTTACGAGAAAACTCAGGAAAATATCAAGAATTTTCAAAATGAAAAAATCAGGAATTTTTTATGAAATATCAGGAAAATATTAGGATTTTTCAAAATTGATAAATACTAGACACCCTGCTTTCCAAAATCAAGACTAGTGCCTGCAAATCGACTAAAATTGCTCCGAAGAAAGTCCGAACTCATCCGCTAAGCATCACCTTTTTTGCCCTACCTACTTGGCGCCTCCATGTTGTCGAGAAATTGCTAGATCTCCAAATTGGCCCAAGAACACGGATCCCCGGATAAGATACAAGGAAGCCTTTAACGCAATTGAATAGTTAAGGTCCCGTTTATTTTCCTGTAACTGTTTTTAAACCGAGACATTTTTTCACGTTTGGTGACTACTGTAGTATCATAACTCGTAATTTTGTCAAGGTGTTCTGTATCGTGTCAGCGCATTAATTTGTCAAAACAGAAATATCCTTCCACAGTTCTCGTTCTTCGTTTTTGTTTACATCGTTCTACCAACGTAGGCGTTGCTATAATGTCATCAAATGAATGACGTAACTTCAACGCCGTCACCGGAGTATGTGCCGGTCGATAAAGCGCCCAGAAAGAAAGAACCGCTCGTAATTGAGTAATAACTTTCATACTGATGAATTTGCAAGTTGGAAGTGAGTCGAGCAGTAAATTAGTCCGAAAACAGTCGTAACTTTGTGCAATTTGCCCAGTCCCCCAAAAGCCTTTTACCCTCCTACCACACGGAGCTCTGTCCCCGTGGAAGGGAGGTGAGGGTTTCTGGGGAGTAAAGTTGCCACCTTTTTCATATCTAACCTCTGAATTGAGTTCGAATCGTACTCCGATGGATATTTTGCCAAAAATTAACCTTTGAGTGTGATTATCGTCCATTTCTCAGCCGATAATTCGTGTTCCTCTGGATCGGGTTTGTTTACATCGGGCCAACTTTGGAGCTCCATGATAGCCTAAATCTGATGAACCGATCAGAGAGCGGCACAGATATGGCAGTCCTCTCCCGTATATAGGTGCTCTAACTTAAACGGCATCAATGGAATAGCGTGTAGCATGTAAACAGAGCACGATCCGGCAGCCGTCGTTCCTCCTGGGAGGGAGGGGGGGGGGCGCTACGCGCTGCGGCGGGCGCCGAGCCCCGGCAGACTCGGCTCGGCGCTCGGCGGAGAATCAACCACTTGTTGCGAACCTTCTGGAACCGGAGGGATCGATACTCCGGTATAACGAACTCCCATTTCAAGGTAGAGCAACGCCGCGCTCGCTGTGACGCTACGCGGCCCGCCCCCGCCTCCCCCGGCGTCAGCCCCCCCCCCCTCCCCCTTCACATGCCGCCGCGCTGGATATGCGATCTCGCGTGTTTCGCATCGCCATTCTTCGGACTCACGAGAAAATCAATCGGAGTCGATTTGAATGTCGTCGCGCGGTTACGACTTGACGGCTCCGGGCCTCTGACTGGATTGGAGCAGAATTCGGTGAATTAGTTTGCGCGCGTCTAGGGTGAGGCACTGAGACAGGCAGGGTCTGAACGACCGGGAATCTTAGTATTTATTTTCGCACGGGAGCACCGCCCATCGACCTGGGAAACCGGGATAAGGGAGGGAATGTTTTTTTATGTCAGGGAAATTTGGGATAACGTCAGGGAATCCTCAAAAAATAGGCATGTCAGGGAAATTTATTTTACTAGTGATTTTCGTGTCAAGGAAATGGGAAGAAAATCTGAGAAACACGAATTTTTTTTTTGTTGAAAATTGATGATGAATCCAGTTTAAGAGAAATGGAATCGGTACAAATGTTAACCGGAATCTCTGCTGATGTACCTAGCATTTGGCTTTAATTTGACGTCGGGAGAATCTCTTCGTTGAAGTTGCAAGTACATTATGGAAAGAGTACAGGCATATCCATCTTTTTACGTAAGAAAACTGTTCAGCTCTCGGTTCAGTTGCGTTATTTTTTCGCACCCATGGAGCCTTCCCATCCAGTGTTTGTCATCATCGTAAACAACTACGATTGCAATAGAGTACTGGACGTGCAAATTTACAACTTAACTGAATTATTTTGCCAGTGATAATTTTTTCCTCATAAATACCAATTCCTCTAAATCGTGTCTGTTCACTGCAGGCCTTGAGAGCCTCTTGAAAAATCCACAAGTGATAACCCACTGAGAGTGAGGCTTAGACAAAACAATAATTTCCCGATATAGATACTCGTGTGGATCTAATGGGCCTGTTGCAAACTTTTGCTAGAGCAGAATGAAGAGTTGTTTCTTATAGATAATGCCTCAAAAATCACGATGAGCGCATCGGCAAAGTCTGAAATGCACTCATAAATTCACAATCTGCGTAAGAAAATTGCGTTATTTTGAGCTTCCCGCTTCAAAAACGATACCACTGCACAGGTGAACATTTTGTTAGAGGAGTCGCTCCATCGTCGGCAATATTCATCATGGCCGACGCTTGCGCAGTTCCTCGCGTAATTCGAGGAGAGTTCAAGGTCAATTAAGGCGGGCGAGGAAAATATGAACGTAAACACGCCGATTGTTATGTGGTTTCAAGGCGGATGAAGAATGGTGGTCACATTTCGTACCCTCTGGACGTCACACGGTATCGGGTACATCGGGTACATGGACTGGCCGAGGCCGGGGGAGCCGACTCAACCTCGGATTGCACGGCATAACCCGTACCCTCCTGACGTCACAACGCTTCAAGATGGCAGCCAAAATCGAAATGCGACCACCATTCTTTATCCGCCTTGATGTGGTTTAATCCTGTTCAGGTGTTATCTCGTCCCATCACACGTGTTTTGGCGGATTGGCGTCGGCCATGATGAGTATTGCCGCCAATGGAACGACTCCTCTAACAAAATGTTCACCTGTACCGTAGTATCGTTTTCGAAGCGGGAAGCTCAAAAAACCGCAAATTTCTTACGCAGATTGTGAAGTTATGAGTGAATTTCAGACTTTGCCGATGCGCTCATCGTGATTTTTAGGGCATTATCTGTAAGAAACAACTCTTAGTTTTGCTCTAGCAAAAGTTTGCAACAGGCCCATTGTAAGCTCGTGCAGATGGGCTCGTATTTTCAGGAAGACTTGAGCAACATTTTGCAATGAAGAAATACCCGCATTGTAATGATACTAAGATTGTGCAATTTTGGGTTACCACAGTCAGGGAGTACTGAGAAAACTTGGAAATATTAGTAATTTTTAAAAAGTCAGAGAAAACCTGAACTGGTCAAGGAAAATGATAGAAGTGTGGAGAACCAATTAGTAAGTCACATTTGTTTGCTCTCTAGGATGGGTTTGACGCTGAAGGAACGTCATTTTCCGCTTGAAAACTATCTCTAATTGCATCTTTTTAACCATCCGGCATATCTTCAATTGTCAGGAAATTTGATCGGCGTGTGACCGGAAAATCGGGGAAATATCAAGGTATTTAATTTCTAAATTCTGTGGCGACTCCGGTAGACCTTCCCATGCAGCTAATCAAGTAATACTAGATCAACGAACGAAACTCATAGGGTAATTTTCCAGTTGAACGAAAGTTGTTCTTGTGTACAAATACCTAGAGGCAGATGAAATTTTAAGATTTTTTTTTTACAAATTAAAAGAAGCTGCAAGATCAAAGTTTGGTATTGCGATGCTCGTAGTTTCTCATTGGAAAATGCAGTCCACTTGGTGAGAGGTGACTTAATTTACACCGGTTAGGATTTTATTTGAAATTTTATTTGGATAATTACGGAGAAATATCCCTTGACAAACTCAAGCCATGAATCCCCGTTAGCTCTCCAAGAAGAATTAATCAGTATACACATGCTACACAGAGAGAAATTTCAACACAAAAGTTTGTTTAATACGGGAAGTTAGACACAAAATAACCCTAGCAGTCTGTTGACAATCTCAAGAGAAAATGCCTGCTAGTTTTTCTGAAGAAATTTTAATTAAAACAACGAGCAAATACCAACGTTGCAATCGAAAGAACGCATTTTCCCTGTTCTTCATTGTTTCCTGCGCTAAATTCCCCGCAAACTGTACCAACGTTAACACATAATTTGTGTTGGTTTGCTTTTCACTTCCTATATTAACCAGAAGTTACACGAGAATACGAATGTTTTTATCAGTGTAGCACACTGGAAAAAAAACACATTGGATCTAGAGCGCAGACTCTTAAAAACATCGAAAAGACTAAGTACTCTTGATTCAATTAGAATCTAGCTTAAATCAAGAACCAAGCCTCTTAATTTAAGCGGATTTCGTTTTGATTCAAGGAAAAATCAAGCGTATTTTTTCTTGTCAATGTTTTCCAGAGTCTGGACTCTAGATCCAATGTGTTTTTTTTTCCCAGTGCAGTTAGCATCGCAAGGTATTTACGTGGTCATTGAATTGTTCCATCGTATTCTGAAAAGGGCGAATGCTAAGGATGCCGTTGATTTTTCCCCCATCCTGCTCCTGCTCCTTCCGGGCAGAGCAGAGGGGAGGCGGCGGCGGGGGTAGGATGCGGAAGTTGTGGGGGCGGCGGCGGCGACGGTTGTATGTAGGCTAGTAGAGGGCGGCCGCCGGGCGACGGGGGTGGCGCTGGCGGGAGAAAGGGTAGAGGGAGGCGGCGGCGATTCGCATTTGGCGGGAGCGGAGCGCGGCGGCGGCGGTTGTGCGAAAGGAAGTTGGGGAGTTTCGACAATGACCTTGTGCGGGCCCTGGCATTGCGCAGACAGGGAAAGTCCTGACCTGGGTCGAGCCGCCAACCGCGCCGCGACGCGCTGCGCTGCTCGGCTCGGCCCGGCGCTGCGCCGCGGCGCTCCCGGGTTCATCCCGGATCCCCGGCCGGCGAGTCCCGAGTCCCGGCTCCCGGCGATCGATACGCCGCCGCCGCTGTCGCCCATGCCCGCCCCGGCCCGCAGTCCCGCCGAGGCGCGGTTCCCGCCTTTTCCTCGCGATTCCGTAATTACCACTGTGATTTGCGCAGAATGATTGCGGTGGACGCACGGGTCGTAAGATAGTTTTTTTGAACTGGAAAAAAAAAAAAAAAAAAAAAAAAAACACATTGGATCTTTAGTCCAGACTCTTAAAAACATCGACAAGGAAAAGTACATTTCCGCAATCAGATAAATCAAGAACCAAGCCTCTTAATTTAAGCGGGTTTCGTTTTGATTCAAGCAAAAATCCGATTGAATCAAGAGTATTTTTCTTGTCAATGTTTTCCAGAGTCTGGACTCCAGATCCAATTTGTTTTTTTTTTTCCAGTGTGGAGTTTTTTAGCCAACGTGTGAGGAAAAAGGGTGCTCATAATATGAGCTTTTTCACTCTGTATTGAGATTTTCAGCTTTATGCTGAGATTTTAACGCACGTTGGCTAAAAAACGACAATAACTGTAATTTAGGGTTCTGGGCTCAGAGTGGCACGGAACGTAAGAAATGAATGAAAGATTGGAAATTTCGGTGAAATATTTCATATCTTTCAGAGGCAAGAGTTTGTAACCCGCACTCTAACGTACAAAAATCGAAGAAATTATTCACAATTTTTGCAGTTTGCAAATTATGAAAGGGAACCGGTATTTTTCAACATCTTCCATAAATTTCTAAATTTCAAAGAGATATTCATGTATCATTTGGAATTTTAAGATTTTATTTTTATGAAATTTTGCCACCCTGTCTGGGCTTAGCGTGATTTGATGATTCAGACTTGGTTCAGGTTCCTTGGCAAAAAAAACCTCTTGGACCCGGAGTCTTGAAGTACTCTCAAAAAAATTGACAAGAAACACTTCTCTAAATTTAATCGGACATTTGTTTGAATCATAAGCAGATCCGTTTAAATTAAGAAGCTTAGCTCTCGATTCCAGCAAAAATCTGCTTGATTCAAGAGGATTTTTTCTTGTCAGATTTTTTTAAGATTCCAGACCTTGGATCCTGCAGTCTTTTTTAGTGTTTGAAAAACCGAGCCGTACTGAGTTATATCATGGGGGAAACTTTCTGAAGTTGTCTTCCTACAGTAAACATGATGTGAGAAACTATTTTTCATTCAATTTTTCGAAATATTCTTGGACTTCTGCACATTGGATTGCTTATTTTATTTTTAGCAGAAAATATCGTTTGAATGTAATAGTATTTTAAGAGCCAAACCTCAACACTTTTTATCTTTGAAAGTTCTCTTCCTTCAAAACGCACTATGTAAGAAAAGAACTTGGGGTCTATTTTTAGAACACTCACCTTAAATCCATTGAACGTAGTATCTATGGACACGCATTAAAATTAATTTCGTACTTTTCCTATCCCGAAGAACTCCCTGCAGGTTAACACAGAACAAATATTACCCTCAAAATAACGTTTTAAAAACCAACTTACTTCGCTGCTTTTCCGAAAGATATGTCAGTATTGGAATGACGCGCGGAGCGTAAAACAGGGGAAGAATATCGACGGTGCAAGTCGGCAATCACATAACTCGGTTTGCGACGTCGCAGACTTCCTGTCATACTTTATTTTTTAAATGGAAAACTACTCAACGGCAATTCTTTAAAACTGTCATGATTTTTCTTCTCAATGCGAAGAAAATACTGCAAAAACTTCAAGAAATAATGTCAATTTGCTCTCCTTCAAAAAAATGACGTAGAGGCGGAGATTTTCAGACACCGCAAACGAGTTATGTGATTGCCGACTTTCACCGTCGATATACGAAGTTGGGTTCGAACCCAACATGCAACTATTTTAACTCCACTGTGGGCCGGGTTGCATACTCTCGATTTTGTGGGCGAAATATAAGGTCTGCCCACGGCTTTCGTTGTAGCGTAAAGTTGCAAGTAGTGTTTTCCTCGAGTGTGACGTCTATTTCGGGCAACTGTGTGGACGCTCCTAACGCACAGATTTCCAACGCGATTGTTTTAACCGATTCCTGAAATTTGGGCCCGGCTTGGACATTATTAATTAAAGCCTGACGCAACTGTCAAGTGCACGAAACGTTTCCAAGTTTCTGTATCACTAACGCGGATCGCGCGTTAAAGATTTAAATAACGCATGTTGAACATCGTTTATCTCGGTATGATTACCATCGTAAAATGACGCAAAGGAAAGACGTAAAAATCATTTTAATGCTCACCGACGGTGCGGCTGCTCAATTTGCGAGTCCACAAATCGTCGCCCCTCCGACGTAAGGGCGTATCTCAATTTCCAGGTGAGCCTTATCCCGCATATGAATCCATGCTCTCTGGGGCTCATGTGGAAAGCGAGAAACGCTCTGACGTCAGAGGAGTGACGAGATCACGCTTCCGCGAACGAAATGACCAATCATGCCGAATCGCAGTGCGCTCTTTTCAGCGGAAACTTTATTTCGTTTTCGGCCAACGCAAATTGAGCGCCATTTTTCTTTTCCTTTTTTTCATATACTTGTATGCAAGAATTATATCTCTGGCGTCGCACAGTGGAACGAGTTTTCGGAAGAAGTCGGACAAGATATTTTTGACGAAAATGTAAGATTTTACGTTTATGTCGTCACGTTTTTCATTTTAAGGGGTGCTTTTTGTAGAAAATTTTACGAGAAATCCAATGAAACTCCTTTTAAAACAACATTATTTCATATTAGTTAAGATTTACGATTTTAAAGTTTTTAAATCATGTCCGACCTCTCCTTTTGACTTGATCCACTGTGCGTCGGCTGGAATCAAGTGAAACGCGAAAATCTTTTTTTTTTTAAAGTCTCGAAAAGAAAGCCTGAGTTCTATCCTTCACCGTCAACTGAGATTTATTTTAAAATATCTCGACATCTCCTCTATATCTTTTTGAAACACTGATGATTCTTTTGCCAGAAAATATCAGTGTAAGTTCTTGGTCTTTGTTCCTCCAGATTTTTCAAGGAACCCAAATATTACGTAAAGAATGACGAAAAACGTTGAGCGCGATGACTGCTGAAGGTTACAAGCGCTGAGCGTCGGGTACACTTCGTGAATTACGTCTTCACGCGGTAAAACTCACTCTCAGATCTACTCAATCTATTTTGTTACGTCATCCAGTGGCGGAGAAAAATTGTTAAAAAATTAGCTCATAAAGTATTTTCACACGGAAGAGTAATGTTTTCTCATTAAGTGTTTCAGAGCGATTATTATCGTAATTTTACGTCGGTGTTGTCAACTTCGTTCAACTTAACATTTTCATTGTTATTTGCCACCTCCTCGAATCAATGGACCTCATTCATTGGTTAAGTTTTACGTACCGCACTTTTTTCGATTTTTGACCCTCCTCTCCCCCTTGTAACGCCCCCGTGACGTAGCCCTACCCCCCCCCCCCCTTTGAATCACGTAACGCCGGCCTTTTACTCATTACCCTTGGAAGCAGGCTTCCTTGTTTTTCGTTTTTTCTTTTTGGCAACGAACTAGTGCCTTCTCCTCTTGATGCTATATTAGCTTCATTGCATCAGTCGTGCCGGCAATATTGGATGTCTAGACAAACAAAGGCTCAAATGCACCGCGTCGCGAAGGTTGCCAGTGTGTGCAATATAATGTTGATATTTTACATGGGTTTTAATGGTGAAAAACGCTGCGTTTTTTACACCATCTGGCAAGGGGGCAGCGTCGCGGCGTGTCTCGCTCGCCCACTCAGGATGACGCCTGCGCCTTGTAGTCGCGTCGCAGGTCGTCCTGGTGTGAATGTCAAAGGTTGAGTCTTCCTGTCGTTACGCAATGTTTGGGTTCTCAAAGCGTCTGGCTTCGGGGGCGCTGAAGGTGGTATCTCCAGTGGTATCTATGCGGACAATTGCCTGTGCAGAGTACCCCACAGTGGTTGTTTTATTTTGCTCTCATCGCTTTTTTTTTTATGGAATTCGGAACAAAATCCTAGACACCACCAGTCATGAGTTTTAGGTTGAAAATGTCTCTTCTGTAGGCTGCGCAGAAGCGAAACGAAGGTCATTTTCCCCCGCGAAGGTCCATAACGCAAGATGCGCTTTAATCTTCGTCCATCTTTGAGAGGAGTTTTCGAGAAAGTATTGGCTCGACTCAGAAACTTTCCCTAACATTTCGCTGAAAATTCTAAATTAGAAATGAGGACGTCACAGCGTTTAGTCGAAAATAACTTGTGAGAGACGAATTCCTCAAGCCCTACGTTGAGAAAAAGAGTAAATCGTTCACGGATACAACGTCGTGATGTTGAGGGTCAGAATGAAGGAATCGCCAGGATTCATCAAGTTATGGGGTAAAGCTGGGAAAATCGGGGAATTTCTCAAGCAATCTGCGTCAAAAACCGAGAACTTTTTCTTTTTTTTGCTCTCATCGTATTTTTAATGCGGTGACGGAAGATGAAAGAGTTTTTATTTTGCTTTTCGCCTTTTTTAGATATCTTGAAGAATACAATTTTTCTTAAGAAAACCGGGAAACATTACGGGAAGACTCTGAATTTTGTCCTGTAGAGCAGGACGAATGACGAATTCCCGACACGAGGAGCTACTTGACAGGATCCATTGGTTTCATTTTCTCATGCTATCTGTATTTTCTCCTGAGCAGGGAACAGTATACGGAGCTTTCAGCCGGGACGTTTTAAGTCGGGATTAATTCATGTTACTACTCCCAGGACGATCGTTACTGCGCGATGATTTCTAGTGATGTTTTCTGACATGCAATGGAAGAATGCTGTATCAGCTCCCAAACATTGCAAAATTTTACCGTCTATTTCATGATTTCTCCAGGAAAATAGTGCTAATTTCTCCTTTCATCCGTCATAAAATTTTATTCCCAATTTGATCTTATACACCAAAAATATCCAGGGAAATATATTCCTAACTTTTCTTTAAAATAAATATTTTATCCGAGGAAATTGGACAACGCGTATATGCACTTACAGCGTTTTTTCTCAGCATGGTAGTACATCAGAGTAAGTCTTTCTTGGATCAGTCATAAACAGGGATTCCGTCGCTTATCGTGTCGACGTCTGTCACGCAGTAGGCATCGTCCCTCGAGCGAACCGAGCGTTTACCCCGAACGATGATTTGGGGGAGCCCACAACTGGGTCAGGGTTTCTCGCACCCTCTTTTTCGGGCCGCCAAATAAATCGCCGTCCGCGATGGCCTCGCCGACGCCGCACAGTGGATCGAGTTAGTCAGAGAGAGCGGACACGAAATTTTTGATTAAAACTGGAAATTTTGATGTTCATATCGTCACATTTTAATTTCAAGGGGTGTCCCTGCGGCAGGAAATTTTACGGGGATACCAATGGTACCGCTTTTAGAACCTCACTGTTTTGTATTAACGGAGTTATAAGCGTTTAAGTTTCCAACTTTCGTCTGACCTCTCCCGTTGACTCGATCCACCGTGCGCCGCGCCGCGTGAATAGCGCCTCTCAGCAGGTCCTCGTAAGGAAGGCTTCGCCATTTTGCAAGGATGCGGCCTCAAAGCGGAATTCGTCAACCGCTGTAGTAAGGCTGAACGCCGTTTGAGCTTTCTGCCGTTGCCAATTTTCTCGAAGAATGTAAAATTTCTCGTGACGGTTCGTAAATTTTCCGTTTGTTTTTTCAGAGAGTCGCATAGCACACTGGGGGGGGAAAAAAACACAGTGAATCTAGAGTCCAGACTCTTGAAAACATTGACAAGGAAAAATGCTCTTGATTCAATCGGATTTTTGCTTGAATCAAAACGAAATCCGCTTAAATTAAGAGGCTTGGTTCTTGATTTAAGCTAGATTCTGATTGAATCAAGAGTACTTTTTCTTGTCGATTTTTTTAAGAGTCTAGACTCTAGATCCAATGTGTTTTTCCAGCGCAGTTTTATTCGACGCATCTCAGAGCGGTAGGAAAAATTACCGTGTCCTCTCTCAGTAATGAATCATCGATCAGGGAGAAAGTTGGCAACATTTGAAAGCTAAATGGCGTTCCTCTTCAACATGACAGTTCGGTCTACCGTCGTGGCATAAGTCGCGCTGGTCTGGCAGCTCCTCGATTGTTGAATCGTTATCGAATGACCTTGATCGATATATAGCATTGTTAAGATAGGGATTTATCAATCAGAAGCATTCGATAACGATTCAACAATCGACCCGCTGGTTTTGATTCGTTCAAAGTTGGCTTTCCGTGGAATTCACTCAATATTCTGATAGCTGAACAGCTCAGCAATGATGGCCTCGTTGAGATTCAGCCTTGCGTTTTTAGTACTTTATCTAAAAATGTTATTTATATTTGTGCGGTATTGAATTTGCATTGATTCACGTTCCTCTTTTTTGTTTCAGATCGCGCCCTCGGCTAAAAAGCTGTGGGGTGTAGAGGAAGTGAAAGAAGACGGTCCAAAAGGAATACTTAACTTAAATGACCATCAAATGTGGAGAAATCCAACATGGAGCACATCAGGTAAGCTTCTTTTCCTCTCTAAATGTTTCGACGGTTGAAAAAGAACTTCAGAAAAACGAACATGCGACTGCAGGACTGTGGTGTACTGGTTTCTCTCTTTTCTATCTTGCAACAGATACCACTTTCAAACGTTGCAATATGTTTGTATTTACCAAACCGCCGGGAAAATCGCTTATTCGCCACTATACATATTGCGCTGAATTCAAGTACAGTAGACTCTGGATTATCCGGCTTCGTATTTTCCGGACTCTGGATTATCCGGATCGATTTTGCAACCATGTAACTACGTACGCATTCCGATAAGTGAGCGGATCCGCGGAGAAGCGGTCGCAAGGCATATTGGCGCCTGCAAGGCTGAAGGAATACTTCAAGCATTGCGCCAAACGGTGAGGTCGGCGTGGAACGCATTAGCGCCTACTAGATTGCAGAAATACTTCTCCCATTACGCCAAACGCAGTGCAGTCGGTTAGTTAGCCTAAAACGCACATTAGCGGCTACAAGACTGCATGAATACTTCACGCATTGCGCGCTTTAATCGTTGTATTGTAATTTATCGTTGTCGGCTACCATTCACAATCACCATTGAGTCGTTCAGTTTGGCGTTAACCTTTTAAATTCGTGTTGGTATGTACATGATGTATACATAATAAGAGTACTGTGGTGTTGGTTGGTGGTGTTTGTGTTTACTATTATTATCCGGATTTCTTTTTCATCCGGATCGGGCCCGGCACCATTTAATCCGCATAATTCATAGTCTACTGTACTTTTTTTAACCCTTCACAAAACCGCTGGAAAAATCGCGCGGTTTTTAAATGTTTACGGAAACTTGCATAAACATGTTAGTTGAATCAACACTGATCAAAGCGGATACCAAACGCGTAACCTAACGCTTTAACACGTAGACATCATGGAGTATCACGCGAAAATGAAGGAAAGTCTTAGTTTTTCGCTCGGCTCAAAATCCTGACGTTTAGAAATGTAGGCATCATGCTTGTATCCATAAATTTGTAAATCTAGCGCGCAACTATTCGAACTCTCAGAGTAGGAATAAGATATCACTAAAGGGACCGAGTTTATCAGAAAGGAACCAGCCCACATTTTCGAAAAAAATTGGCCTCCGGCCAATTTATGCGCGGCGCTTCGCGCCGCGTACCGGCGCTACGCGCCGGCATTTGGGGGGCTTCGCCCCCCCATCCGCTTAGCGGATTGGTGCGGGGACCGCACGGGACTTTCTCGCTCGAGCCGGCGCTTCGCGCCGGCATAGACACTTTTACTGGAATATTTAGAAAAATACTGCCAATTTTACAAAATCATAAAGTTTGATTGGAATTTTGATCACAGGATAATAGTTATGAAATTTTTATTCAAACCACTGAACTTTATTGTAAATGTCTTCGCGATATGTGATGAATTCATATATTCGGACTCGACTTGTTCATTTTATGAGGCATCTTCAATTAAATATGTAATTGATTAACAAAGTCTCCTGTCAAAGATGGCGATCCGTAAAAATCTTAGCTTTTCTACGATTCATTAGGATCCATTAGATTCATTGACATCATACTTCAGATACGATTTTATATTATAATCTCTCCTTAAGCACGGTCAAAAGCCATCAAATATCTACTTGAATGGGTAGAATGACTATTCGATGTTCAAATAGTCTTAAAACTAAACGGTTTTCGCTTAGCATCTCCCAAATTTTAAATTTGGCGGGCGAATCTACCTGCTGGAAGGTTCACCACACGCCCGCCAGGAGCGCCATCTCCTTACTGCGTATCCCTGTAATTCAGAGCGAAAACAATAGAGAGCGCTGAGAGCGCCATCTCCTCGCTGCTGTCAACAAACCTCGGTTTCTAACAATTTATAACCTCCTTTATTAAGTAACAAGCATTAAATCAGTCATATTTGTGCCGTATTATTATATTATATTTGTGCTTAGTACCTCGTAAAAAGGAACCGCGAAAGATGGAATCTGCCGGGATTCTAAATTCATTAACAACAAACATATTAGTTTTTAATAAAGATCTAAGTGTCAGTTCTTGGCGTTAGCTTGATGATTCATAGTACCTTTGATATATTGTGAGTACCTAATTAGTTGTCTAATTTTGCTTGGTGTATACCTACGGAGTAATTTTGGAAATAGTATATGATGCATTATATAATGCATTTGAATTCCTGGGTTTCACCTGACTCAAAGCGTTCGCTGCTGTTATCTAGAAGCGTTCCGACTCACTTATCAGAGAATTGAGCGTTTCCTATCGGTCCCTCTGCAATTATGAGATTAGTCCAAGAATCCTTTAGGAACTTAAATTAATGACTCAGATGGTGCTTTTGAGCCAACTTTCAAAGAATTAAAGGCATTTTTTCAAAATCTACAGTCCATGAGCTCTCCGTGTGACCGAAGTGCTCTCCTCGCTATATGACGCGTAACCCTTCAATTTTTAGTTTAGTCCAAAGACCTCATAGGAACTTACATTATTGAACCAGGTGGTGCTCTTATGCCAACTTTCGAAGAAATGAAAGGCATTTTTTTTCAAATTTACAGTCTTTGAAAATGAGTTGTTTGTGTGATGTCGCGGAGCAAAGTGCCCTACTTTTGGGCCTCGTAATCCCTTGAATTTTGAGTTTATTCCAAAGATCTTTTAGGAACTTAAATTAATGACCCAGGCAATGTGCTTGATGCCCACTTTTAAAGAATTAAAGGCATTTTTCAAAATTTACAGTCCCTCAAAATGAGCTTTCCGTGTGATTTTGCTGAAAATGGACCTTTAACCCAATTTGACCCTAGCCCCCCCAAATTTTAGCGTACCTCAAAATCGTTGGACGTGCATAAGGAGACCATAGATATGGTGTCCTGTGCCAATTTTGAATGAAATCGAACAGATAGATTCTGAGATATCGCTGTACACAGATTTGGGGGACGCCACACGGACGGACACACATTTTTTCAAGTATGGTTATTTTTACTCCTGGGACCTTAAAACGTCTAGAAATGATGAAATTTCAACTTTTTTTTTTTTTTTTTTTTTGGAGGATGACAATACTTCCTCTCTACCCTATGGGAGCGAGAAAGTAAAAATTGAGGAAGTCAATTTTTTCTGATCCACCAGCCGTATTTTCTCCTGCCAAAAACTGAAAGTCGAAAGACAGAAATTAATGTGTTAAAAAAGAAAGTAAAGTTTATTTTCTACCTTGAGCTTTATGCAGAAATAAAACTTCAAACCCCTTTTTCTCAGTTTCAATTTGATGTGGGGTGGTTCCTATCTGATGAACTCGGACCGAATAATGTACGATCACCCAATATTTAGTGCTATGGGATCAGCACAAGAAAAGTGTCTTCATGAAATCATTTTATCGAGTCGAGAGGCGGAAAGCCGAAATTTTCCGGACAAGAGAGGAATTGTCTTTCCTCCGGAGGAAGTTACGTCTCTATTTCTAAGAAGATTTGAATCCAGCGACCACCCAATCAGGGATTTAGAGCTGAGGTTTGAGGGAGCATCATAAACGGAGCCGCATCGGCGCGCGAGGCGGAGGCCCGGCGCGGACTTTCATGCCGCTTCGATCAGTGCGCCGGGGGAGCGCATATGCCGTTGAGGCGGCTTCACCTGGTGAAGCCGACTCCCGGCTCCTTTTCTGATGCTGCATCAGTTTTGATGCTGAGTCCAGCATCAAAATTAGCGGCCTCAATTAGCAGACGCGTCGGACGCCAGCGCCCCGGCGTGGGCCACCGCGCCGATGGGAAACGTAAACAAAGGGGTGTTCCGCGAATTCATCGCCGAGTCCGAGGGTCGCGGTCTTCTGGGACAGCCCCGTCGGTAATTAAGCTGGGTGGCGGGTCCGAAAATTAAGGCCGTATCGGGCCGCAAGCCGACGGTCCGGCCGCAGAGGCTGAGGCCCGCTGAGGCCCATGAGCCAGCATCAAACCTCAGCATCAGCGCTTGAGGCTGGCTCGGTCGGCTCTCCAGCATCGGGCTTCAATGCCCGAAGCCGGCGGCCGGCAGGTTGAGCGCATCAGGCTCGGAGCCGTATGCCCGAACGGCCGCTACCTGGGCATACGGCATTGATGCTGAAGCTACGAGTTGATGCTGTACAGCATAACCTCATGAGGCGCCTCAAATGCCTGCACCCAATATTTAGTGCTATGGGATCAGCAAAAGAAAAGTGTCTTCATCATGAAATCATTTTATTGAGTCGAGAGATGGAAAGCCGAAATTTTCCGGACAAGAGAGGAGTTGTCTTTCCAAGTTACGTCTCCATTTCTAAGAAGATTTGAATCCATATCCAGCTAAAATAACAAATTGTTCCCCGTTGAAGATCTGGAAGCTAGTGTGCTAAATCGTGGAAAAATATGCGCAACTCAAATGCCGTGTCGCATCCCGTGCCGATCAATCAGTTTCCCCGCGTTATTTATTCATATGATAGCTGTCAGCCGTCACAGTGGCCTGCATTGTGAAATGACCAAGGGATCGAACGCAACGGATTTTATCTCATCATCCCAGCGGAACTTTCCCTCTACACCGATCGTTTCTACTCTGTTGAATTGAAATTTTCCCCTGCATAACTACACTGTTTCGTGGTCGTCATTTTTCTTCCTTTCTCGGGAGAATAGTTTGGGTTGAATCTCAAAACTTATCCATGGCTGATGTCGAATATTCACTGGGGAAAAAACATCGGATCTAGAGTCCAGACTCTTAAAAACATCGACAAGAAAAAATACTCGTGATTCAATCAGATTTAAGCTTAAATCAAGAACCAAGCCTCTTAATTTGAGCGGATTTCGTTTTGGTTCAAGCAAAAATCCGATTGAATCAAGAGTATTTTTTTTGTCAATGTTTTCAAGAGTCTGGACTCTAGATCCAATGTGTTTTTTTTTCTAGTATTGCGTGCTTCTACTACGACGTTTGGAAATTTCCGTTCATGCAGGGGTGCAGAAAACTCTTAGGCTTCCCCAATTTATAACTTGTCTTCCCCAGAATTTGCTGTTTTGCTAACCTAATTGCGCCTCTACATAAAGCAACGCGATATGACAGCTTCCTTTCCCGCAGAAGTAGCGCGCTTTAAAGGCTTTTAGCATACAAAAAAGCGCGTTTAGAAGTTTCCTTCCCCGAAAGTTGCGCGTTCAAAAGCATCTTTCGCACACGCAGGGCGCCTGAAAGACTTGCAGCAAATAACACAACCTGCTTGATACTTAACTTTCCCCAAAGCAGCATGCCTGAATGGCATCTAGCACAAGTAACAATGCGCTTCCCTGTTTTTTCCCCAAAAACAACTCACATTGACTCGATCCACTGTATTACGGTTCAACCGTAGTGCAAGTAAGAGTATCATTGCATCCTCGCCGTGGAATGGGTTGTTCCGGAGGCAATCGATTCGTCTACTGGCTTTTGTCAGGACAGCTCAGAAAGTTTGAAAGTTATTTCTCCTTTATACATTCTCATGGTTCTACGCAGACTCGGCGATTCCGCCGAAATGCATTTTTCTGCGTGTTTTGGCAACTGCACTACAGGTGAAAGGCGATAAGACAGGGATATGTAGCTTGGGAGTGGGAACTGCTGCCTGACAAATAGCGCCGGGAGTGGATTGCGCAATTGCGCCGACCAGCGTGTGTCGATGTGTTGTCGTTATCAGAAACCAATTCCGAGACAAGTCAACTGCTTTAGTTCCTCTCAGGAGAAGGCGTCAGCGCTTAACGACGCTGCCAGTTGGGAAATTTTTTCATCGATTGTGTTCTGTCCGGCTTCATAAAAATTCGGGAAAGCAAAAGAAATGATCCTATAGCGAGGAAAGTAAACAGAAGTAGGGAATTTGAAATTTCCCATCCTGTATCTTTGGCCGTTCATCCGCACTGAAAAAAAGTGACGGGCCACATAGACGTACCGTCCGTTCCGGGCTTTGAGGCCAAAAGTTGCGGGTGCCGGAGCCGTAGCTTCGCTTGCTCCGGGTGCTACACCCGGAACTTACGGCTTCTGAGCCCGGAACGCAGACGGTACGTCTACATAGCCTATACACGGAAAAAAATAAATTGCTGATTCAACAATTCTATTGCTAAAAACACTAAGTGCAATGTTTCAACGTAGATTTTACAACAAAAAAATGCTACTCTAACCACATTGTAAACTAATTTAACCACGGGGGTGGTAAAAGTAGCATTTTTTTGTTGTAAAATCTACATTGAAACATTGCACTCACTGTTTTTAGCAATTGAATTGTTGAATCAGCATTTTAATTTTTTTCCGTTAAGTGCGGCTTCCACGGCCGGAGTTTTTTTCAGTGCACCCAGCCGAACCGCAATATTTTAAATTATCATGTTATTCATCCCTTATTTTCTCAAGAATCAGGGTAGTTTCATCCGAATGGTGAAGAAAAACGAGTAAAAGCCAGGAAAGCATTTCGTGATAACAGCGGCACCCTCAGTTCGGTAAAGGTCGCAGAAAATTTTAAAATGCAATGAAACTTGTCATTCCGTAGCCTGCATGCGCCTAACTGAACCGATTCATCGCCGAAGACGAGGTCTGCTGCGAGTGCATCGAGAGTATTTGTCGGGAGATTCGTTTACGACTTGTTTTACGCTCGGAGCTCGTTTTTCGGTTTAGTGTTAGCACTTAAAAGCTCCTGCAATCTCTTCGGAGCCGCGAGGCCGCCCGTAAGCCGACGGATCCGTTCCCAACGAACGTGGGCACAACACGCGCGCTCGGCGGATCCAGGAAAGTGGCAACATTGTCTTTTCTCCGTATAAATCCATGGAAACGTATCGATTCTTGAATGGGCCAGGTACTCCGACGAGAATCGATTATTTAGCACAGGTTTTAATGGAGGCAATCCGGTGTTGTCAAATTGCTCGATCCATCTCTAAACACGCGCGGTTTTTACATACTTTTAGGTTTTGGCTCTTGTTCACAGGGTGTGTACAAGTCCGGAATTTCTGGAAAGTCCGGAAATAGTCCTGAATTTTTAATGGCAGTCCGGAAGTACTGAAAAAGTGCGGAAATTCCTCAAGAAGGTCCGGAGTTTTTTTCAATTTTTTTGTCATTTTTGTCGTAATTAGAGCGAGAAATTCAAGTTTGTGAAATTCTCCGAACTTCGGAAAATGGAGGTACTGAAAGTACTGAAGTTTTCTATTGAGGAGGTACTGAATTTCTCGGGAATGTACTGAAAAAGCACTGTAAAAATACTGATTTTTGACTAGCCTGCTTTAGTAGACCTTGTTTTAGCAGCTGCGTGCTTTTCGGCAAACTATTCTAGTTTTTCTAGTTGTTCTAGTTTTCCTGACAGCAGGGCGCGTTGCATCCGACGATATGATCGTTAAAATATTTTCAAAGGTGGTGTCAGTTGTGATAGACATCCTGTAGTTATTTTGAGGATTCCTGTATTACTTTGAGGTTTAAAAATTGTTTGATGCCCCAAGCTTCAGTTTTGACCGGTGTCAATCATTTTAACAGCGACATTTTGCAAAGTTAAGCAGTCTGAAATTATTATTCATCTCTATGAAGGGACCCTTATTCCGGCTGAAAGGGTTGGGAAGTGCATACCTACGTTTCATACACCTTGGACCCATAGCGCATTTTCGCTGTTAATTTTCGAATGCCCCTTACAGGATGTTTGTATAATCGCTGGTTACCCTGAGCGGGAGCTTTGAACCCGGGCGATTTCGGTCGCCCATCGCGAAAGGAAGCGAATCGGGTTTCCTGGTCGGGCAACGTGCTCGCGCGATGCGAATGCGTGTGTCGGCGATGGTCGCGCTTCCACCGATCGTCGGATCGTCCTCGGGGACGAGACAATGAACCGCCGGTGGAAGACATTGGCTTAACCTTGGAATAACCGACACCCCCCGCCCCCCTCGTCCCCTGTACCCCGGCGTTCCCCGTTCCCCCCGTTGAAGCTCGGAGCGGTCGCTTGCCATCGCCCAGCCTCCTCTTCGTCCTACTCAGACTCACACACGCGGTTTCCCATGCAGCATTGCCGCGATGGACCGTCACCGGGGTCTCCAGAGTTCCCTTCATTCGCGCGATCTCCAGATGAAGTGAATGATGAGAGAGAATTCGAAATTTAGTATACGCTCCCAGGAGGTGTAATGCTTGTGCATGCCGCCGCTACCTGAATTCGGATCCCTAGGGATCGATTACCCATTGAAACATATTATTTCCGAGCCTCTACGTCAATTTAGCGAACTTGCATTTTTGAAGAGGGGCTCTGTCCCTCATCTCCAAGGGTTAGAATTTCGGACGCAAATGGACCTATTTTTGATTTTTTGGTGTCAGTTAGGTCAAAATGTTCCTTAATTTCTGATTCAGACGAGATCATTTCAAAATTTTTGACGTAAACTTTGTACATTACATTGAGCACGGACCCCTCTTTTACTCCCGGGGAGGCCCCCGAAGTTATGAAATTTGGATGCCTTGAGGTCGTTGCCCTATTCGTCCCGCGGCCCTGGACTTGTTCGACCCATAATAACCAAAAAAAAGGTCTGGTAGGTTAAATCTCGGCTACCCTTTATAAAAGAAAGATAAGTAACTGGTGCAACCGACCCTTTGTAGTCGCGCCCTGATTTTTTCGTCGTCTATAACCCCACACTTGGCTTTTTTGATACCTTACAATCCGTGCCAGATGTCTGAGACCCAAATTGGTCCCCAGTCCGCTTACACTCGGTGTTGAGTCGGGTTGGCGAAAGCAGAGCGCCGGCCGCTCAATCCGTGAATTTATCAAGGCGAAAGTTTTCTGGACACTTCTGCCTCCCCCTTCCCCGGCGCGACAGATGGCGCTGTCGGAGTCACCGCATCCACACGGTAAAGACAGACCGATGCGATGTATCATTTCGAAACAGCCCGTTTTCCTCCCACGCGCTTTTCGCGTTGAAGTTAATCACTCGCGCCGCACAGTGGTCCGAGTCAAGCCGGAAGTCGGACAAAATCTAGAAACTTTGAAAGCCTATATTTTTCAAAGTTTGAAACAAAAAAGTATGAGAGTGGTTCCATTGGTTTTTTCGTGAAATTTCCTCTCAGAAACATCCCTTGAAATTGACAGGGTTGTCACTGTTACGGAATACCGGGGAATGCCAGGGAATTTTAAAAAAATCAGGGAAAACGTGGAAATATCAGGGAAAATGGCGAAAATTTCAGGAAAAAATTGTTAAGTCACCTTTATGCTTGCTAGAATAGGTTTGACGTTTAGAAAAACAAATTTTGCCTGAAAGCTATTTCTAATCATGTCTTTTTAACCATCTGGCATATCTTCAAAGTCGGGGAATTACACCAAAATGTGTCAGGGAAACTAGAGTACCTATATTAAGAGAGTATGGCCACTGGTGTTACCACCTCTGATTGGCTCAGCCATTTTAGACTGAATGGAGCCTTTAGGACCCAAAAATGGCGGACGTCATAAGTTAATATAATGTAAAACGACTCAAAATGTAGTTTTCTTTGCCTATCGTAACGAGAAATTCACCCAAATGCACTATTGCGACTTCTTTACATATTTTTACGGTTAATCGTGTGCAGTTTTCGAGAAAAATTATCTTAGATGTAGTAAGGTTGGCAGCAAGTGCGGTTGGGTAACCGTCAAAAGTTGGCAATGACCCCCTTCCATCCTCAAAACCAAAACAAAGCACCGCCATTTTGGGTCCTATGCCAAATGGGGCCATTGGCATACTCTTAATATAGGTACTCTAAGGGAAACCAGGGAAATGTTAGGGAATTTCATTTTCTGGATTCGGTGGCAACCCTGAATCGAATTTGTGACGAAATAAAAATTCGAAATTTGAGCCCAAAATGTCATGTCCGAGCTCTTCCGTCACTTCGTTCCACTGTGCGCTGCGCCGTTGCCGGAGGTGCGTACGATCTCACCTTTTTCGGTGTTGTGTTTTATCGGGTACTTCATGGGTTGTTCGACTACCGCCGCGTCTCCAGAACAGATAAGAAAACTCGAGTCGTGCGCATATTTTTGTGAACCGTGTTGCCGTTGAAATGTCTATTTTTAGTCGCTCTAGTTTCTCGGCGTCTCGCTCATCACTGATTTTTATCCGAGTACCGAGCGTACGCCTATCGAGAGATGCCCCACGCCCCGCTCGACTGTCGTTTCCTTCAATTTTTTCGCCGCCAATCGCGGTGAATCGTTTGATCTGACCATTTAAACTTGCGGAAGATGATCAATTGAGATGTTGCATGTGTGAGGAATTCGCGATATGACTGTTGATTCTTTTGTAAAAGTTTGCGAGAAACACGGTGGTGCCACTGATTTTCTCTGAAATCAACCTCCAAACTCAAAAAAAGCTCTCAAGTCGAGGCCAAAATGGTGGGGATATCCCACGCTATCCTGAGATTCCACCTCTACATCAAGACAAACTCTCCATGCAAAGATAGGGAGCAAATACATTAGCAGGGTTGCCGTGTTTTCAGTGTGGAGTCCCCAAATAAAGTGGCAGCCCTGTCAATGTATTTGCTCCCTATCTTTGCATGGAGAGTTCGTCTTGATGTAGAGGGGGACTGTTAGGATAGCGTGGGATATCCCCTCCATTTTGGATTTCTCAGCGAACTAACCTTCTGTAAAAATAAGAAGATCGATGTAACAAGTAAGCACTGCTTTTAGATCGATTCTTCGAGTGTCCCAATACCATACGGGAACAAGTACGCGAAAATCCCGGTGACCGCGAAGATCAGGATAATCAACGTTACCTGAAGAATGAAAATTCCCGCAATCACATTATTCCAAAATTCGTTAGCCAATGAGTGAGCTCCGTTTCTGCATTCAAGCTCGGAGTGGCACATGCTCACATGCACTCCGCGTTTCGAACGCGCCGCACGTTTTTGAACTCATGATAACCTCTTACATCCTCTCTGCACTCACGCATACTCTCTTATCACAGCCGGTGAGACGAGTGTATGAGTTTTGTCGAAGACCGAACAGAGCTTTCACGGCACTTCACTGGTTGTTGACGTGTAAAACAAGGGTCAACAACAGGTCTCGATCGGCAGTTGTCGTGTTAGTACGGATTATTTTGAAGAACAGATGGCGGAATTGATTTCCCTGCAATACGTGGGTGGAATGTAAATCGTCTGTCTGTCCAAAAAAAAAAAATAAAAATAAAAAGATAATAAAAAGAATTGAAGTAAAGTTCCGTTGTCCTCCCTCTGGCAGAACTGAATCGTCGAATATCAAGACGGATGCGAAACAGGGAACAGAATCGCTTAATAAGTTTCTGAAAGTTTTTTTCGTGCTTTCTAAAGTGTTACTTTGTTTAGCTTTTCCCTTTTTTTGAGATTTCTTCTAATCTGTCGTCTATTTTCTCTTTGTTCCAGGTGAGAATGAGTTTTCGACATCTTATCTCCGTATGTATTCTTGAACAATTTACTCCTCTAAGGTTTGAAGGTAGATGATAGGTTTTTTCTCTCATTATGAGCATGGAAGTTGCTTCCTCCACGGGAGAGATCGAACGTAAAGGTTGAATCTTTTTTAGAGATTTCATCGCTCTGGCCGTTCAACCTGAATTGAAATTATGGTGTAGGGTCGGAGAAACCCGGGACTTTCCGAGATTCCTAAAAAATCTAAGGACACCCGGTAAGACTAAGGAACGTTTCAGCAGGGGTGCAGAAAATTCTCGATAACGCGCCCCCCCCCCCCCCCCCCGGGCGTGTGGAATTGTGGAAGGGTCCTTACAAATAAGGGTCAAAAGTCAAAAATCAAAGGAAATGAGAGAGGAAAGGTCCTCACTAACTTTTGAGATTGGTAGGAAATGTTGTGGAAAACCGATGAAAAAATGTGGAAAGCCGGCGGGCGGGAGCGTAAATCGTGGGAGATAGGAAGAGTTTGCACGCCTGCGTTTCAGGGATGTGAAGGTTATAAACGGGAATTTATTTTCTTTCCGCCGTGACATTGTATCGTAATGTAAGTTTAAACGTGGTCAATGTCAACCAGGTGTAACGAATTGGACGGAAGGTGATACAATTGAAATTATTTCCATAACTTAGCGTTAAAATTTAACATTTTACCACAAGAATCGGAAGTTATACATGGAGAAACCCTGGATTGTCCATCAGGGAATCCATGGAAATCCCGGAAATTAAGAGATGGTTGTCCAGAGTGTCTACAAGTCCGAAACTTCCGGAAAATCCGGAAATAGTACTGATTTTTTAATAGCGGTCCGGAAGTACTGAAAAAGTGCGGAAATTCCGCAAGATGTTTCGGAATTTTTCTAATTGTTTGGTCATTTTTGTCTCAATTTGAGCGAAATTCAAATTTTTGAAATTTTTTGAATTTCGTCAATAATTGGAGGTACTGAGAAAGCACTGATTGTCTCTGTTGAGGAGGTACCGACTTTCTTGGGAATGTACTGAAAAAGTACTTTATAAGTAAGTACTGATTTTTGGTTAGCCGGTTTTCGTAGACACCCTGTTGTCTTGAAAATCAGGAAAACTCAGGGAAATGAGAAGAAGGAAAATACAATAACATCGTAATTGTGACCAGAAATTGAGGTCTATCCTTAAACCCCCGTAGAGTCACGAATCATTTTTCTATGTGCTTACGAACGAACTGCTCTGTCGGCGGAGATGAGACGGGGAGCACCATCATGGTGCGGACGCGGGGAAAATCCGGGCGAATCTGGGAGAGCGGCGAACGGCTAATGGGCCGAGCACGGAGCAACGTAGCTGGAAGCTCAGTGAACGGTTGTAAGTCGAAAGTGTTGCGGGCGGGAGGTACGACTGTACCGCGGGGGCACCGGAGGGCGAGGGGGGAGGGGAGGGGGGCATTGAGCACAAAACAATACTTTCACCCCGTGCGACTGTGATGCGATGTTCCTGTGCTAGCTCCCAGTGTCCCGCGTTGCCAGCTCGTCGCGCTCATTAGGACAGGACTTCCTACTGGCGCTTGGAAATTTCAGATTAGAAAACGAGGTTTCAGGCTATCCGATGACTGTTGTATTGGACCACTAGATAAGGTACGAATTTCAGCATTCTGATACATGTTTCATAAGCAAAATTTCACGTAGAACACGATGCACGTAACGAAAATTACCGAAATTACTTCCTTACGAAGATATTTAAAGATTCTTGGTGCGTGAATCTAAACCACCCGCTCATGAATACTCAATGCTCTGCGTGATTCACATCGCGTGCTAAATGTTACCATGACA